>NW_008342851.1:3971026-3971861 GCF_000622305.1 Nannospalax galili
ACTTTCTTTTCCTTCTGAAACAATGTTATGCTGTTATCTAGGCTGATCTTGAACTTGGGATCCTTATACCTCAACCCTAGTTTGGTGATTACAGATGTGTACTACTACATCCCACTCTTGTACAATTGTTAGTAGTTGTTCCTTAGTTTTTACAAATTGTAAAAGTATTTGCCTAGTTAACATACTTTTATTGTTGTCACTTTGTATATGATTAGAATATTAGTCATAAATATGCACGCTTACCATGAATTTATACATGCTTTGTTTTGCTTTAGTACTATTGTGACTGAAGTTATAGGGCAAAATTCCAGTTCAGGAGTTCAAGCAGACTAGACTTGGTCACTCATCCCAGTATGCCAAAGAGAAAAATAGTGATGAAGGGCAGAGAAAGATTTCATTAATATGGCTAGGCTAAGAAAAGCAGGTAAATGGGGTTTGGTGATACTAAGTCTATCTTCAAGGGCCTGAGAGAAACTTTGAGATTTTATAGAAAAGGGAAACAAAGGAGGGGGTTGGGAAGGGCACAGGTGACAGCAAGTAATCTTGATCAGGCCCTGGGTCTGATTGATCAGGTTAGTTCTGTAAGGGGTTCTGGAGATGTTGTTATGGATGTCCTCACTGAAGGAGAGCAGTCTGTTTTCTATGAGATGACTGCTCCTGTTCCAGTGTGCAGCCTCACCATGATAATTACCCTCATTTGGGAGGTGATATGTCCTGCTAGGCTTACTCTTGCTTGGGTACAATTTTTTTTTTTTTTTTTTTTTTTTTTTTTTTAAAAAAAAAAAAAAAAAAAAAAAGAGGACGATAAATCTTTCACTGTGATATATCAAAATAA
>NW_008342851.1:3972002-3988213 GCF_000622305.1 Nannospalax galili
TGTCCAGCCCCACCATGATAATGTCCCTCGTTGGGGGGGTAATATGTCCCTCTAGGCTTTCTCTTTCTTGGTTTCATTTTTTTTTTTTTTTTTTTTTTGTATTTTTGAGACAGGGTCTCCCTGCAGCCCTAGCTGGCCTAGAACTCACTATGTAGACCAGATTGATCTTGAACTCACAGAAATTCTCCTGCCTCTGCCTCCTGAGTACTGGGATTAAAGGCTTGTGCCACCAGGTCCAGCACTTGGGAGTAGTTTTGTTTCCCTGTCATATAGATGCTGATGGATCAGTTTTGTCATTTCTAGGATCTAAGGTAAATGCAAAAGAGTGATTTAGCGTGGCGGGGGGGCGGGCGAGAGGGCATGTGTCACTGACTGGTGCCCCCTTCACCTTCCTGGTTTAGTCTTAAATGCCTCTAAAATCTATACAGAGCTAAGAGTTGAAAAAAGTCTGAATGTATCTGCCTTCTCTTCACAAATGTTTTAAATTTGTTGTGGGAATCCTCTTATTCCTTGTTAAATAAAAAGCCTTCCTACCCTAATCTATAACAAACAAGGGACTTGTAGTTTTAGCTGTTTGTCCTATAGAAATATGTCCCATATTAGCATTTAATGGTTGTAATCCTAGCACACGGGAGACTGAAGCAGGAGGACTGCTTGAAGGTATAGGTTAGTCTAAGCTACCTAGTGAGTTTCAGGCAGATGAATTAGTCTGAGGTGAAAAGAAAAAAGATAAAAGAAAATAAAGAACGTCAGAGTCCGGGACGTCGGTTGCTAAGCCTCTAAGCTTGCATGGGAAAATGGCAAGCACCTCGCTCTAGGTGCACACCTGCAGCAAGAGTCGGCTGGGAAGGGCGCCCCTGCTCCGCAGCGCCCCACTCTGGAAGCCCCTGTCTGCAGCAGCCGGAACGTTTTTGCGTGGCCCCAGCGCGCTGCGGAGGACTTCTGGCTGCGCTCATTGATCCTGACGTCACTTCTGGTGGGGCGGTGTCTCCTCTGGCTGGGTGAGTCGCCGGGCGGAGGCCTGCGCCGCGGTGTAGGCTGAACTTGTGCAGGACTGACGCGGAGTGCCCCGGCTGGTCTCTGGGGGACGAGGGAGGGACGGACGCATGCAGGGAGAGGGGCAGCTTCCGCTTGCTGAGCGGAGCTACTGGTTGGGGAGAGCGCGAGGTTGGGGACGATAGTTCGGGGCCCCAGCTTTCCATCTGCCTCCGGCTGTGGGATGGAGCGAGTTGCACTGCTGAAAAACAGGGACTGTCCGCACCCTTGTCAGGCGCCTCGTGCTAGGCAGGGTAAGGTGTGAGGTACAGCCTCGCCGATCGCGGTGCTTGCCGCAGGTAGCATCCTGTGTTCTTTTGACAGGAAGCACAGCTATGGCTCACGTTTAGCTTTTCGGGGACCGGGTGTTAGATTCCAGGAAGTGGATTAGTGTATCTGAAGTTTGGGGGCGCCTAACACTTCCCATTTCAACTTAACAATTTCCCATTGCAAACATTTTTAATTAAGATGCCCTGTATCTATTGACCCCAAAGTTTTACAGTTTCAGTCTGGTGAGGTGGAGGGCACCTTTAAATCCCAGCACTGGGGAGGCAGAATTAGGCTGATCTTTGAGGCCAGCCTAGTCTACATAGCGAGTTGCGGGTCAGTTGGGGCTAACCTGTCTCAACATATACCCACAGAAAACAAAAACAACCAAGAGCAACAACAACAAAAAATCAGGCCAAAAGTTTTTCAGTTTATACCCATTGGCACTATTTTGTCTCTTAATTTCAGAGAACGATTACTAACAAGCAAACATAGCAGTGTAAGGCCGAGCCTGGTGGCTCAAGCCTTGAATCCCAACACTCAGGAGGCAGAGGCAGGCGGATCTCAGGTCAAGACCAGCCTTGTCTAGTAGTGAGTTCCACGCCAGCTGGGACTACGGACTACACACTGAGACCCTGTCTCAAAATCAAAACAAAACAAAATGGAGTATAAATATTGATGTGATGGATGGGAGGAACCACATTTTAAAGAATTTAGTTATAAGACGGTGTGGTGGCATATGCCTTTGATCCCAGCACTCTGGAGGTAGAGACAGGTGGATCTCTTAAGTTCCAGGCCAGCTTGGTCTATATAGTGAGTTCAAGTCAGCTGGGGCTACTGGGAGACCCTTGAAAAAGATTAAAAAAAAAATTTTTTTTTAGTTTTAAGAAGCACATGATCCCTCCTCCCTCTCTGTGTTTTGACTGTTTTGCTGTGTTCCATGCTCGCCTGGAACTTGACATTTTCTTGCCTCAGCCTCCATTAGTGCTATACAACTATGCCACATCATGAGCAGAATTTTCATTTTTAATGTTTGCAGTAACTGCAGAAGAGGGAGTATCAAAATGCTCAGTTTAGTCACTTTACTACACTCAAAGGATACCATGATACTGTATTGAAATAGCTCATGTGTTAAAATCATTGTCACTTGTAGTTCTTCAAGATATTGAGGCTAATTATCAGATTTTCGGAGACAAATGAGTCTCGTCTGGAGATAGTGTGAGGCTTTTTAATTCACTGGGAAATGTACAGAATTTTAATTAATAACACATCTTTGTAGCGAACCGAAAAAGCAGAGGTGCCCCTTAGAAAAGTAGTCTCCAACTCTCAAACCTTTAATTCCAGAAGTCCATTTATAGGTTATATTCTTTTTTTTTTTTTCTTTTTGGTTTTTTTGAGTCAGGGTCTCCCTGTAGCCCCAGCTGTTCTGGAACTCAATATGTAGACCAGACCAGGCTGGCCTTGAACTCACAGAGATTCGCCTGCCTCTGCCTCCCGAGTGCTGGGACTAAAGGCATGTACCACCATGCCCGGTTGTATTTTCCTTTTTTTGGGTGAATGTGCATGTATAGTGCATGTGTGTGTACACACGTGTATGGAGGCCAAAAATTGAGTCTCATGTCTTCTTTTCCTCTCTACCCTGTATTTTGAGGTAGGGTTTCTTAGTCTGGGGCAATTGATTGTCTAGACTGGCTGGCCACCAAGCTCTCTTCCCTATCCTTCTGCCACCACCTTCCGGGGCTGGGATTACAGGCATACTTGAAGCCATACATGGCTTATTTATTTATTTCTTTGTGGGTGCTGGGGATAGGTACTCAGGTCTTCATGTCCGGAACCACCTCCTCTTCCTTTTTTGAGAAAGGGTCTCATGTATCCCATACTGGCCTTGAACTAGAGGATGACCTTGACCATTTTTTATTAGATAAAAAATTATTTGTATAAGTGTTGCCTGCATGGTATGTGCACCATGTGCATGCCTGGTACCCTCAGAGGCCGGAAGAAGGTGTCAGATCCCTGGAATTAGAAAGTTGTTAGTAGCCATGTGGATGATAGGAATAGAACCTGGGTCCTCTGCAAGAGCAGCAAGTTCTCTTTAACTGCTGAGCCATCTCTTCATCCTTTGAGCTTAATTTTTTGAGAGAGAGTTTACACTGCATATCCCTGGCTGTTCTGGAACTTGCTATGTAGACCAGGCTGGCCTTGAACTCATAGAGACCTGTCTCTGCCTCCTGAGTACTGGAATCAAAGGTGTACTGACCACTACACCAGGCCCTTACCTTGAACTTTGATCCTTCTGTCTCCACTTGAGTGCTGGGATTCCAGGACTGTGCCACCACGCCCAGTTTATAAGCAAGCACTCTAAAACTGAGCTACATTCCTAGCTACCCCCCCTTTTTTTTCCTACAGAACAATATTATAAAAGGAGGATAAAGTATTGGTTATGGTCCTCAAAAAAAAAAAAAAGAGAAAAAGTCAGCTTGTCCTTGCCAATGTCAGAGGTTATGCTATTGTCCTTAGTGTCTTGGCATGTGACAGTCCTTTGACCCTCATTTATGGGAGAAGGAACTGAGCATGTGCTAGGAAGACCTCCACTCTAATCCTGATTTTATCTCCCCCGTTTTTTTCCTTTTTGAAATGGAGTCTGATTCTAGCTTGGGCTGGCCTGGAACTCACTATGTAGCACAGACTGGACTCAGAATTACTGCTAATCTCTAGCCTCAGCCTTCTGGGTGCTGGGGTTATAGTTATGAACTACTATCCCCCAGCAATTTTTGTCCTTAATTATTAAAAAAATAATATAAAAGATTTTAAAAAGCAAAAAAAACCAAAACAAAACCAATTTTAATTCTATGGTGCAAATGAAATTATTTGTAATACTTATTGAATGACTGAATTTTTCCTTTGTCTTTTCCTTTTATAGTTGAGGTCATACTGCATTTGTAATTTTGTGTCCTTTTCAGTCATAAGCCATAGCATTTACCCATGTATAGATGATTAATTTTTAAAAACTTTCGATCAGGGGCTGGAGAGATGGCTCAGTGGTTAAGAACGCTGGTTGTTCTTGCAGAAGACCCAGGTTTGAATCCCAGCACCCACATGGCCGCTAACAAGTGTCCATAACTCCAGTTCCAGGGGATCCATCAGCCCCTTCTGTCCTCTGCAGGCACTGCACGACACAGGTGCACTTACTTACATGCAGGCAATACACGCATACACATAAAACAAAAATAATAAAATAGTTGAAAAAAATCTTAAAAAAACAACAACTTTCGATTAGCAGGGTGTGGTGGTGCACACCTTTAATCCCAACACTTGGGAGGCAGACATAGGTGGATCTGTGTGAGAGCCAGACCAGCCTGCTATACTAGCAAGTTCCAGTCTATGGGGGACTCTGTCTCAACCCCCCCCAAGCCCAAACGCAAGCCTGTACCAAAACAAAAAAACCTTGTGATCCGGAGAAACTTCAAACCGGGAAAGTGCAGTGAATGGTCGTGTGTCACTCAGCTGTAGTGACTGTGGGTTGTGGTTAATCACATACTCATTTCTCAGAATACTATGATCTTATCCAGTGACACGCCCATAAAACAGTTTTGTTTTCTTACAAATTATAAAAAGATGCCTATTTCTGTTGGTGCCAGGTTTGTCCATAAATGTATCATTTATTGGAAATAGGAAAAAGTTGCAAGAGAATTTTGTATTTTCACAGAACAATTATTGAATAAATTACAAGAATAAAATAACCTGACATTGCCAGGCGAGGTGGCACATGCCTTTAATCCCAGCACTTGGGATGCAGAGGCAGGCAGATCTCTGTGAGTTGGAGGCCAGCCTGGTCTCCATTAGTGAATCCAGGCCAGCTGCTGCTACAGGGAGACCTTGTTTCAAAAAGACCAAAAAAAACCAAAAAAAAAACAAACAAACAAACAAAAAACCCCAGCAACCTGACATTCTGTGTCTTTAATCTTTTTATGTTTGTCTTTAACTCTGAAGTAATTGGATACATTTTGTAACAGCCAGCTTTAGAAAATTTGTAAACTAATGCTTTTTACAGATTGCTGAACTATATACTACGTTTACAAAAATGGATGAAGAACCTGAAAGAACCAAGCGGTGGGAGGGCGGCTATGAGAGGACATGGTAAGTAGGGTGAAACCTGTAGGCTTTTCTCTCTCTTTTACTTCAGTTTTGTTAAAGTGTATATAATTTATATCTGTTATAATGTACAATCCAGTGATTTGTCCTTAGAAAACTTACTAAATTGTACAGCTATTGCCATAAACTACTTTTTAATAACTCCAATGAATCCTTCACACTCATTTCCTTCCCACTGCCTGTAGACAACCATTAATTGTTTCCATTGCTATAGATTTACCTTTCTTGGGCATTTTGTAGAAATGTAATCATATGATATGTGTGACCTTATTCTATACAGCATTCTTTCCATGTATTATTTCAAGGTTCATCCATGTTGTGGTATATATATTAGCAAGTATGTCCTTTCTTTTTAATTGCTGGGTGGTATTCCATTATACTGCTGTATTACATTTTTGCTTATTTATTCAGCAATCAATGGACATTTAGTTTGTTTCCAATTTTTGGTCAATGTGAATAGTGCTTCATCTGTGAACGTACATGTACAAATCTTTGTACATATGTTTTTATTTTTATTGGGTTAATATTTTTAGCCTAGCTTTTCAAACAGATAATTATTTCTTATAGGGAAATTCTTAAAGAAGATGAAACTGGCTCACTTAAAGCTACCATAGAAGATATTCTTTTCAAGGCAAAGAGGAAAAGGTATGAAACTTCCTAGGTATGTTACAAAAGGAAAATACATTCCTTTAGGCCTTTCTGGCCTGCTGTAACCAACATTAGTACTCCATTTTATCTGGTTTAGTGAGGTCTGCCCAACAGGAAAATGGTCTTCAGAGACTATTCACATTGCCTGTGGTAATATGTTCCAAAAGCTAATAATTTACTTCACTAAAAAAATCCAGAATAATTCTTAAGTTTTACTGAGGTTTTTTGCTAGTGTGTGGTATTTCATTAAAGTGTTTATATAATTTTAACAGAGTATTTGAGCACCATGGACAAGTTCGGCTTGGAATGGTATGTTGTTATTTTTCTTTTACTTGTTTAGAATTAGTTTGGATCAGAGAAATATTCCAGCTTGACAAAATAAACAGTAGTAAAACAACAGCATTTAAAAGAATATATTTAAAATGTATTCATAGGCTATTGAATACTAAATACTATTTTTTCGTAGTCAAAGTATCCTTGGACGTTTTCTCTCTTGTTTTGGTAGATGCGCCACCTTTATGTGGTAGTAGATGGATCGAGAACAATGGAGGACCAAGACTTGAAGCCCAATAGACTGACATGTACTTTAAAGGTATGGTAAACCATATAAATTTATGCTGAATGTCAAGTTTTAGTCCTTTTCATCACCCATTCCCCTCATTCCTCTCTCCCTTTTTTGTTTTCTTTTAAAAATATTTTATTACTTTTATGTGTATGAGTGTATTACCTGCATGTATGTAAGAGCACCTGTGTCCTGCAATGTGGTTGTCAGAAGAGGGCACTGAATTCCCCTGGAACTGGAGTTATTGACAGTTGTTCGCCACCATGTGGGTGCTGAGAATCAAACCTGGATCCTCTGCCACTGTTCTTTTTTTTTGGTCTTTTTTGAGACAGGGTTTCCCTATAGCCCCAGCTGTCTGGAACTCACTATGTGGACCAGGCTGGCCTTGATCTCATAGAGATCCTTCTGCCTTCTCAGATTAAAGACTTACACCACCATGCCCAGCTATATTGTTCTTAAGTCCAAATGGACCCATCTTTTGTTGGTTTTGATTTCAAGGTCAGATCTTGCTGTGTTGCCACAGCTGACCTTGAATTCCTTGCTTCAAGAGACCCTCCTGCTTTGGCCTCCTGAGTGTCTGGGACAGCTTGGCCCCACTGTATCTGACATAGATTTATTCTTTTTTTTTTTTTTGAGACAAGGTCTCCCTGTAGCCCCAGCTGGCCTGGAACTTGCTATGTGGACCAGACTGGCCTCGAACTCACAGAGCTCTGCCTTTGCCTCCCAGGTGCTAGGATCAAAGGTGTGTGCTACCACACTTGGCTTGAGCTCCATCTTACCTTACAGATTTTTAAAATAATTTAAAGATATTTTGTTTTATTTTATTTTTATTTTATGTGTGTGAGTGTATTTCTGAATATAAGGGTACCCATGTCATGCAAGGAGGAGTACCCTTATACCCATGGAGGACAGAAGAGGGCATCAGATCCCTGGAGTTATGGGCAGTTGTTAGCTGTCTTGTGGGTACTGGGATTCAAACCTGGGTCCTCAGCAAGAGCAACCAGTTCTCTTAACCCCTGAGTCATCTTTCTAGCTTCTCAAGTACAGAGTTTTACTATTTAATATTTTTATAAGAAGACATTTTGAAACTCTAAGTTTAAAATTCATGAAAAGCACACCTATAATATTAGCACTCGAGGCAGAGGTTGTTGGAGGATTACTAAAAGTTCAAAGACATCCTGGTCTACTGAGTGAGTTTGAGGTTAGCTAGGGATGCTTTGTGAGACCCTGTCTCAACAGACTCCATTCTCCCCCTCAGAAAGGTCTACTGAGTGAGTTTGAGGTTAGCCAGGGATGCTTTGTGAGACCCTGTCTCAACAGACTCCATTCTCCCCCTCAGAAAATCATGAGGTTATATATATATTTTACCCTTATGTAATATTTTTAAAATTTCTTTAAACAGTTGTTGGAATACTTCGTAGAAGAATATTTTGATCAAAATCCTATCAGTCAGGTATGTAGATAAGTGAAGAATTCAGAATTAGATTCCTATTTTGCTACTAAATATATTTTTTTTAAAATGGGGCCTGGATTCTATGAATTATTAAGTGAACCAGATTATATACCTATTTCTGATATATGTAGTAATGAAAAACAAAGTAACTCTAAATGTTTGACATGTACAGTGTTTTAACAGTGTATAGTCAACTTGTAGCTAAATTTGTCAAAAACGTTAATGTTTTTGACATTAGTGTTCCATAAATTTTAATCAAGAGGAAAGAATTTGTTATATTAAAATAATTATTTTTGTTTTTATTTTGAGATTGGAATAATTGTAACTAAGAGTAAAAGAGCTGAAAAACTGACTGAACTCTCAGGTATGCATAAAATTACCTTTATAGGACTCAAAGACTTTGTTTTAATTACATACTCCTATAACCTTGTTCATATGACTGCCTGATAGGTAAAGTGAAGCCTCCTCTGTGCTTTTTAGGTGAAAACAACTAAATGTCTCTCCATTAAACTCTTGGGACCTAGGATTAACTGTTTCTAATTGAGTTCTTCACAGTGTGGAACATATTGCACTGGAAGTAAATGTGTTTTATTTATTTATTTTTATTTTATATGTATGAATGTATTGCTTGCACATGTGTTATCGCACCTGTGTCATGCCCTTGGGGGACAGAAGAGGGCATTGGATCCCCTGGAACTGGAGTTACAGTTGTTAGCTGCCATATGGATACTGGGATTCGAACCTGGGTCTTTGTAAGAACAGCCAGTGCTCTTAACTGCTGAGCCATCTTTCCAGCCCATGTGCTTATTTTATTTTAAAGATTTATTTATTTTTACTTTAAGTGTATGAATGTTTTGCCTACATGTATGTAAGTGCACCATGTGTCACTTTGCCTGTGGAGGTCAAAATCCATGGAACCATAGACAATTGTGAGTAGTTACCAGTAGGTGCTGGGAACTGAACCTCAGTTCACTGTAGGAGCAGCAAGTGCTCAAGTGTTCTTAACTGCTGAGCCATCACTCCTGTACTGTAAATGTGTTTATATAAGTTTACTCTCTTATCATGAAAATATTAAGATAAGCTTATTATATTTATTCATAAAATCCACTTAATTTTTAAATTTAAAAATGTCTAATTTGGAAAGCAAAAAGTATAAAACTTGCATTGGAGTTTTTGTTAATCAGTTTTTCTACTTATATAACTTCCTGAATTTTAATCTCAAAAATATTAGTGGCAGTTTCTGTTTCTTTTGCCTTTGAGGTATGTGTATATGTGTGTGTGTGTATATATATATATATTAACCTGGGTCTGGAGAAATGGTTCAGTGCTAGTGTTTTCCAGTATGAAGTGAGCCTATCAAACACTTCTGATGAAAATGTAACTTGATAAATATGGAAATTGAAGGCATTCTGTTAATATAGACATGTAAATTTTGGAAGAACATGCATTTCCATATTTATATGTAGTATTTTACTAAAAGTAGGTTACTCCATTTTGCTCTAGGAAACCCAAGGAAACATATAACATCTTTGAAGAAAGCCATAGATATGACCTGCCATGGAGAACCTTCTCTCTATAACTCCTTAAGCATGGCTATGCAGACCCTGAAGTTAGTATTTTGCTTTTCTGTTTATTGTATTTTAAATTTTTAAGATTTTAATTATGTGTATGTGTGTGCTTATCTGTATATGAGTATGTGCACCTTAGTGCAGGTTCCAGTGGGACCCAGAAAAGGGCATTGAATCCCCTGGAGCTGGAATTATAGGCAGTTATGAGCTGCCTGATGTGGGTGCTAGGAACTGAACTCTGATCCTTCTGCATGAGCAGTACATGCTCTTAACCACCAAGCAATCTTCAGCCCCAGTATTTAATTTATTTAAACAAATATTCATTTATTTATTTAGGTTCTTTTTGAGGCAGGGTCTCCCTGTAGCCCCAACTGGCCTGAAACTTGCTATGTAGATATAACTGCCTCTGCCTCCTGTACACTGGGATTAAAGGCATGTATCACCTGTCTGACTTAATTTATTTTTGAAGCAAGGTCTTAAGTAGCCCATGCTGGCCTCCAACTTGCTGAGTAAGTGAGGATGACCTTACACTCCTGATCCTTCTACTTTTATCTCCCAAATGCTGAGATTACAGGCATGTACCACCACCACAACCACCAGTTTTCGGTATTATTTATAGTTGTTTTAGAAATGTTTTCAGTGAGTTACATTGAAATAATTTGTTAACATGGGTCTCCATGAAACTGGTTATATTAAAATACTTATGTAGGAAAAATTCATAATGTCATGTATGATGTTTAGTTTCATGTTGCTTAATTATTTTTGTTTTATATTTTAGCAGTTAAAGTATATACTTAAAAGGCTTAGAAAAATGCACCAAAAAATCTCAAAATCTCAGCAATACACAAGGAATGTTATTATGGAAAAAATAGTTAATTGAAAATAGGTTGAATGACTAGGCATGGTATTGCATGCTGGAATCCTAGCACTTCAGAATAAAGCAGGAGGTTCACCAGTTTGGGGCCAACCTGGGCTGTATATAAGACTGGTGAGAGAGAGAGAGAGAAAGGGGGGAGGGGGGGGTGTGTGAGTGAGGGGAGAGGGGGAAGGGGGAGGGGGGGGGGGTGGGGTGTGGGGGTGGCTGGAGATAGAGAGGGGGAGAGGGGAGGATTACATTAAAAATTTAGTATGGAGTAATAATTGAGAGTTGGCTGTAACTTAATGACATTTACTACCTTCGTAGTTTAAATGTGCATTATTCTTTTTGGATAAAGTTTTAGTTAGCCTAATTTGTTTGACCTAATAGGAGTACATTTTTTACCTTTCTTTAGACACATGCCTGGACATACAAGTAGAGAAGTCCTAATCATCTTTAGCAGCCTTACAACTTGTGATCCATCTAATATTTATGAGCTAATCAAGGTAGGACCGAAACTGAAGCTAAAATGATAAAGAGAATTCTGTAGTAAATTTATCATTATTTTCAGAACACTATTTTTCTAAAAATACCATTCATAATATTTTTCCTTTTCCCCTGGAACCTTTCATCTTGGCTCTTATGAAGACTCTAAAGGCAGCTAAAATTCGAGTGTCTGTTATTGGATTGTCTGCAGAAGTTCGGGTTTGCACTGTACTTGCTCGTGAAACTGGTGGTATATATCTTCTGTCTTCAATAATTATTTAAATTGCTGTGTAGTTTATTAAGTTAGGATGTTTTAAACCATTAAACCTAAAACATTTCATAGCTATAGTCCAAAATGTAGACAGTAATCTTAAACATACTGATTTTATGGCTTGGAGAGATAGCTCAGGGATTAAGATCACTGCTCTCGAAGAGGACCTGGGTTCTGTTCCTAGCACCCACATGGCAGCTAACAACTGTTGAAACAGTTCCTTCCTCTGATTAGGGCAAGGACTTTCCAGTAGGTCAGAGTTTAGAGTGACTTTTATAGCTTATTATAACTTTTGAAAAGTTAGTAATTTGGGGGCTGGAGAGATGGCTCAGCAGTTAAAAGCACTGGCTGCTCTTGGAGAAGACCTTGGTTCGAATCCCAGCACCTACATGGTAGCTAACACTGTCCATAACTATAGTTCCAGGGGATCCAACACCCTCTTCTGTCCTCTGTGGGCATTGCATGGCATGGGTGCACTTACATACATGCAGGTAATACACTCATACACATAAAATTAAAAAATAATAAATAAAATATTAAAGTTAGTAATTTCACTATATTGTAATACTTGGTAAAGATTGTATAACTTGGCTTTCATTTAGTTGTAACTACTATTCCTAGAGAAGTTAATTTAGGGATACTATTTAGAGTATTTTTTTTTATATATGTATTTTAAAATTTATTATTTTTTTTTATGTGTATGTGTGTATTGCCTGCATGTAGCTAACTGCACCCATGTTGTGCAATGCCCTCAGAGGACAGAAGAGGCCTTTGGATCCCCTGGATCTGGAGTTACAGACAGTTGTTAGCTGCCATGTGGGTGCTGGGATTTGAACCCGGGTCTTCTGCAAGAACAACCAGTATTCTTAACTGCTGAGCCATCTCTCCAGCCCCTATTTAAAGTATTTTTAAATGATAATTCAGTTAAAATAGCTATGAATGAAAATATGTATTTTTGTGTGTTTATAGAATTGCATAGAAGTTCTTATGTCTATAACTGTTATGTTTTGCTTTTGCTTGTTAGGCACATACCATGTTATTTTAGATGAAACCCATTACAAAGAGCTGTTAACACATCATGTTAGCCCTCCTCCTGCCAGCTCAAGCTCTGAGTGTTCTCTCATTCGTATGGGTATGTGTTTCTTTGTTTTAAATTGGCAGCTTTGGGTCACACTATACAGCCTGTTTTCATTTGTACAAATTATCCTTTAATATTTAAGAATTTCTTTTTTAAAAAACTTAAATGCTTTATAATTAGAAAAAATACCCATGTTGTAGCATTTTTAGAAAATAAAGAGAAGGAAAAGTCAAATTAAAGCTACTCATTGCAGTCATCCAAGAAGACTTTATTCTTAAGCTAGAAAGCTACAAAGATATTTTATTTAACGAAAAATACTGTGGTACGCCAGGCATGGTGGTGCACGCCTTTAATCCCAGCACTCAGTAGGCAGAGGCAGGTTGTTGATTTCTGAGAGTTCAAGACCAACCTGGTCTATATATCGAGTTCCACGCCAGCTACAGAGAGACTCTGTCTCAAAAAGACCAAAAAAAAAAAATAATAATAATAAAATAAAATAAAAAAGATACTGTAGTAAGAAATTTTTTTTTGATATATAAGTAACAAATCCTCTTTACTGTATACCCAAAGATATGTAATACAAACTACAAAGAAAATTTCAGAGAAGTGTATCAGATTACTCAAAATGATTATTTTTTTCAGGGAATAGAAAATGATTGGTTATAAAAATGATCATTAAAAAATTTTTTTTAAATATTTTTATTTTATGTATATGAGTGTATTGCCTGCATGTATGTGAGTGCACCTGTGTCCTGCAGTGCCATGGAGGTCAGAAGAGGGCTTTGGATTCCCTTGGAACTGGAGTTAAGGATGGTTCGTAGCCTCCGTGTGGGTGTTAGGAATCAAACCCGGGTCCTCTGCAGGAGCACTCAGTGCTCTTAACCACTGAGCCATCTTTCCAGCCTGACATTTAAAATTTTTGTTTTCCTTTATTTTCTAAAAAATTTATAATGGAACACATACTACATATTTTTTAAAAAAAGGTATAACTTTTTACATTTAAACGGAGTCTTCTTGCTTAATTTGCTTTTTGAAAATGCCAATGAAAAAAAAAAAAGAAGAAAAAAATGCCAATGAAATGAATACTTTCCTGCCTTTTGTTTGGCCATTTGTATTACTGGTCAGTTTCTCTTTTCCTTTTTTTACTTTTCTTTTTGAGATAGGATCTCCCCCTAGCCCCAACTGGCCTGGAACTCTCTACAGCAGATTAGGCTAGTCTTGATCTTGGAGGGATTCATCTTCCTCTACCTCCCAAGGGCTGGGACTAATGGTATCCATTGCTATGACCAGCCAGCTTTTCTTTCCTATTTCTTTTTGTGTGTGTGACTGTAAAATAGTATAGTATATACCTAACTATGTGTTGGGAAGATTGAGTTAATATAGGTGAAGCATTTAAAATAATGTTTGAGCCTGGTGTACATGTGATGCACTGTTACATACATACAAGCAAAACGTGCATAAAATAAAAATAAAAAAATAGTTTTTAAGAATTTTATACAACGTATTTTGATCATATTTACCACCAGCTCATCCTTTACCCATTTAAAAAATTTAAACAGAAATACATACCTAGATAAAGTGTAAGTTTGATCATGTAATGTATGTTTATTTGTACTAGAGACTATATGAAACTTGTAAACATTTTCTTTTTAAAAGCAGTATAATTAAAATATAGATAGGAATTTCAGAGTCTGAGGTGATGTGTAAAGAGAGATCATTCCCCTGTCCTCACTTTTTCTTTTTTTGTCTTTTTGAGACAGGGTCTCCCTGCAGCCCCAGCTGTCCTGGAACTCACTATGTAGACCAGACTGGCCTTAAACTCACAGAGATCCACCTGCCTCTGCCTCCCAAGTGCTGGGATTAAAGGTGTGCGCCACCACGCCCGGCTCTCACTTTTTCTTATACCTCAGAATTATAGTTTCATCTTGCTATAATAGGCATGTATCTACCTAAGAGGCAGGAAAGAGCTTTTGTACAAGTTGGTTGACTTTCTGGTAGAAACATTTTTAGATTCCTAGTCAGTTCTAAAATTCTGCTCTTTGTCTATAAAAGAAATTAATACTTTTTTTTTCTTTTTTCTAAATTTGTGAAGGATTTCCTCAGCACACCATTGCTTCTTTGTCTGATCAGGATGCAAAACCTTCCTTCAGCATGGCGTAAGTAAAAAGCAATTGTCAGTGATAGTATATTAGCATTTAAAATTCCTGTAAGTTTTTTTTTTTTCAGTCTTTTATTTGAGACAGGGTCTCTCTGTAGCTTCCGCTGGCCTGGATTCGCTATGGAGACCAGGCTGGCCTCGAACTCACAGAGATCCGCCTGCTTCTGCCTCCCAAGTGCTGGGATTAAAGGCATGTGCCATCATGCCTGGCAAATTCCTGTAAGTTTAAAATTGAATAAATGGTCTTGAAATATAGTGATTTTTGTAAAAGATTAATTTATGTAGGTATAAAAAGGGATGACTGTCTTACTGTTATATGTCTGTGTTGTGACCTTTAGGATATATTACTAGGTAAAATGGCAAGGTAGGGAGAAGTGCATAGTATGTTACCACTTATCTAAAATGAAGTTGGGAAGGTTGGGATATAGCTCAATAGTAGCACACTTGCCTAAACTGAAGGTGGGGATAGGTGTACTGGCTTACACCTCTAATTCCAGCACTCAGGACACTAAGGCAGGAAAACTGTTGTGAGTTCAAGGCCACCGTGGACTATGGAGTGAGATCCATAGAAATCAGAGAAAGCTAAAAATAAATACATAAGTAAAAATGTGGATGTATGAGTAGATATTTTACTTGTCTATGCTAATAATAATGATAGTAGAATAATGAAAATAGAAAGTGAAAAACTAAAAAAATTTTTTTACTTTGGTGTGTGTTTGAGGAAAGGCTAGACTAGGCAGTTTAGTGAGACTGTCTCAGAATGGAAATGAAAGAGGGCTGGGAATGAGAAAAGAGCTGTGGTAAAATGCTTGCTTGTTCTGCAGAAGGCCCAGATTTGATTCTCAGTATCACAAAAGACATATTTGATAGAGTTCACAATGATGGAACCAAATTAGGTTAGTGGCTGATCTAGACCAGACAAAGATGATTAAAACAGATTTTGAATAGATAATAAATTTCTAAGTTACTTTAATATGTTCCAGAGCAAAATTCCAAATATTTATGGAGAAAAAAAATCTTATCACTCCAAACAGCAAAATTTACTATATCTGGCAGCATTCAAAATGATCAGGCAGCCAGCTGTGCTGGTGTATACCTGTCACTCCAGCATCAGGAAGCTGAGGCTGGAGGATCATGGCAAATTTGGGACTGGCCTGGGCTATATAGAGACACTGGGGAGAGAGTGGGAGAGGGAGGGATGGAGGGAGGAGAGAAGGAGAAGATACCTATATTCAGAGATAGAAATAGAGTGAGAAACTAGAACCCATAAGAAGAAAAATTATAAGTTGGAAATAGCCAGAACAAACACAGTTGCTACAATTAGTAGATGACAGTGTTAAAACAGCAATTGTAAATATACTCTATGAGTTCAAGAAAGTGGAGAACTTGAGAATGTGTAAAAGGAAAGACATCAAACTTCAGAAATGAAGAATATAATGTCAAGATGAAAAAGTCATTTGATGGGATTAACAGATTAGTCACTAAAGGAGAAAGAATGAATTCAAAGACAAACACTTTAGAAATAAAAGTGAAGACAGAAAATAAAATAGCATTAATGAACAAGACATGCATATTTTCAAATAAAATGTTAGATTTAAAACTAGAATCCATGGTTTAAGATTGAGTTCCATTTACTCTTTTTGTGTCATCTTTTATTTTTTTAATATTATTTATTTA
>NW_008342851.1:3988366-3991268 GCF_000622305.1 Nannospalax galili
ATATTTTATTTATTATTTTTATTTTATGTGCATGTGTGTATTGCCTGCATGTAGGTAAGTGCACCTGTGTTGTGCAATGCCCACAGAGAACAGAAGAGACTGTTGGATCCCCTGAAACTGGAGTTAAGTTATGGACAGTTGTTAGCTACCATGTGGGTGCTGGGATTTGAACCCGGGTCTTCTACAAGACCATTCAGTGTTCTTAATCGCTGAGCCATCTCTCCATCCCCCGTGTCATCTTTTAAAAGTAGCTTTCTCTTCATTCACAGGCATTTGGATAATAGCACTGAACCAGGTCTCACATTAGGAGGCTATTTCTGTCCACAATGTCGGGCAAAGTACTGTGAGCTTCCTGTCGAATGTAAAATATGTGGTAAGAACCTAGTTATTATTCCTTACTTAGTAAATTAGCATCAAATAACTTCTATCTGTATTGCTGCTGAAATAAATATAAATGTTACGCTCTTCTCATTATGGATTTAATTTGTGCAAAGGAAATAGAGTGCTTTTTTCACTGAATGTCCAGTAATCTACTTTCATAGCATTATAGAATAGTTTCCTGATAAGTATATTCTTTAAAGTATTGTAAAAGATGTAGTAGACATTTTTGGCTGTTACCTTTATAGAATAAATTACATATAAGAATGAGGAATTAAAATAATAGAATTATAGAATCTTGTTTCATTTATAAGAAGGCAAATAGTTTGCCAAGAGAGATCACACACTTGGTGACAGAACTAAGACTCCATCCTGGAATCTCTTTTTATGGCCACAGGTAAACTGAGAAAGTAATGCCTGAAAACACTGGAGATCCTATAAACACTGGAGTGTTGGAGATACAACATAGTGACAGATAGTTTGTCTGACATGTGTGAGGCCCTGCATTTCATCTCTCACACTAGAAAATTAAAAATAAAAACATTTGAAAATGTTGAGCCCAAGTTATATCACTTGACTTCTCAGCCATTGTCTATAAGATTTGGGTCATTAACATGTCTGTACTTTATATATTAGGTCTTACTTTGGTGTCTGCACCTCATTTGGCACGGTCTTACCATCATTTATTTCCTTTGGATGCTTTTCAAGAAATTCCTCTAGAAGAATATAAAGGCGAAAGGTATATGATGAGCTTTGAATAATTTTATGTTACAAGTGGTAAACTAGTGTTTGAATTGATTGTCACCTAAAAATGTCATGTAAATTTGTGTAAATTTATTTCTGATAAGAAAATAAGATGTAGAATACTCTGATGATGGAAATGATTTATTAAACAGTTCTGTATTTCTAGAAATCTGTTCATTTCCATAAACTTACATACATGTAGTAAGAATGGTGTATTGGTTTGGGTGGAAAAAAGCTTCCAGGGGCTGGAGAGATGGCTTAGTGGTTAAGAGTGTATACTATTCATAGGGCTGGAGAGATGGCTTAGTGGTTAAAAACATTGACTGTTCTTGCAGAAGACCTGGGTTTGAATCCCAGCACCCACATGGCAGATAACAGCTGTCTGTAACGCAAGTTCCAGGGGATCTGACAGCCTCCTCTATACTCTGAGGGCATTGCACGAGGGGTGCACTTACCTGCATGCAGGAGTGAGGGGTGCACTTACCTGTATGCAGGCATAATACTCATACACATGGAATAAAAATAATAAATAAAAAATATTAAAGAAGTATACTACTCTTGCAGAAGAACCAAGTTAAACTATTTTGAAGGTAGAACCAGGTACAGTGGCATATGCCTGTAATCTCAGCTACTTGGAGGGCCAGGGATGAGGCAGGGAAAGTGCTTGGACCCAGGAACCCAAGGCCAGCCTGGGCAGTACACTCATACACGTAAAATAAAAATAATAAATAAATACATTAAAAAGGAAAAGGCCTTGATTAGTATTATTATATTTGCTGATTTCTTCGACAAAATGGTCCCAGTAATAGCCAATTTTCAGCTACCACTAGTTTAACAACCAACCCTTAAAATTTCCAAATATTTAATAATTGACCCTCTTGAACTCTAGGACATCACTGAAAAGAAGACGCTAGTATAACATAATCTACAACCTGTGATTCATTTTTGTTAGTGTTGTTTGTGTGAAATTTCCACTAGTCAAGCCTGAAGTAGAAGTGGTCAGTTGGTTATAGATTTTTTAAAAATATTTTCTTTATTATTTTTATATTATGTGTATGTGTATATTGCCTGTGTGTAGGTAAGTGCATCCATGTTGTGCAGTGCTTGCAGAGGACAGAAGACACTGTTGGATCCCCTGGAATTGGAGTTATGGACGGTTGTTAGCTGCCATGTGGGTGCTGGGATTTGAACCTGGGTCTTCTGCAAGAACAACCAATGTTCTTAACCACTGAGCCATCTCTCCAGCCCCTGGTTATAGATTTTTATGCAATAACACTTATTATTTTCAAGAACGTCAGGACCTAGGAACCACTGACTACCATATAATTACATAGCCATCTGTCTTTTTGCTTTTCACACTTAAAAAAATCATTTAGAAGTGATTTCATATAGGGATGGGAAGATGGCTCAGTGGATAAAGGTACTTTCTATGCAAGCATGAAGACTTGAGTTTGGATCTCCAATACCCATATAAAAAATGGTAGAATTGCTGAGTCAAAAGTTATATGAATTTAAAAAATTTTTAAAATAAAAATATTTATATGTATGAGTGTTTTGTCTGCATTTATATAGGTGCACCTGTGTCATGCAAAGCCCTTGGATGCCAGAAGATGGCATTGCAGGCCAGAAGAGGGCATCGGAGCCTCTGGAACTGGAGTTGTGGACCATTGTTAGCTGCCATGCTGGGAACTGAACCTGGGTTCTCTGGAAGAGCAGCCAGTGCTCTTAACCACTGAGCTCACTTGCTTGCTCGCTTGCTCGCTCCCCCCCCCCCCCCCCC
>NW_008342851.1:3991295-4012565 GCF_000622305.1 Nannospalax galili
TAGAAATGAAGTAGAGGAGAATAGAGATTGCTGGTTTTCTGTAGAAAGTTCTGAGAGCCTATGGGCCAGGATGTTGCTGGGCATTGAATTGAATTCAGGGCCTTGTACATACTAAGCTTATGTTTTACCACTGAAGTATTAACTCAGCCCAGTTCTGAGAAATTTAAGTCTTTAAACCAGTCCTTAAAAACAAAGCCAGTAGGTAACCATTAAATGTAACAAATTCTCTGGTACTTACCTATGATTGTACTGCTCTCTACCATGTTTAGGAGAGTTGAAAAATAGTAATTAAAATAATTTTCTGCCGGTGTCAGTTCTCATAGAATCCTAGTTCAAAGGGTAGGTATATATTTAACCTTAATGAAAATAAAAAAATAAAATTTGGGCTATCTGATGACCTGAGGACATATTTTATAATTTTTGTTGTTATTAGGAAGAAAACAGGTCTATTGGGTATATTACAAGGGGCAGCAGTAGCACGAATACTGTTTGTGGTCTATACTGTGGAATTAAAGAAAACTATTGCCAGGCATGGTGGCACATGCCTTTAGTCCCAGCACTCGGGAGGCAGAGGCAGGCGGATCTCTGTGAGTTTGAGGCCAGCCTGGTCTACATAGTGAGTTCCAGGCCAACTGAGGCTACAGGGAGACGCTGTCTCAAAAAAGAACAAAACAAACAAACAAAAAAACTATTGAGGGCTGGAGAGATGGCTCAGTGGTTAAGAACACTGGTTGTTCTTGCAGAAGACCTGGGTTCGTATCCCAGCACCCACATGGCGGCTAACAACTGTCCATAACTCCAGTTCCAGGGGATCTGATGGCCTCTTCTGTTCTCCATGGGCATTGCACGACATGGATGCACTTATCTACATGTAGGCATATACTCATACACATAAAAAATAAAAATATTTAAAAAACCTATTGAATTCTTTAAAAAAATTTTATTTAAATATTTTATGTATTTTGCTTGAATGATGTAACTATCCCACAGAGGCCATAAAAGGGTGTCAGATTCCCTGGAACTAGAGTTATGGATGATTGTTAGCTGCCATGTGGATGCTGGGAATTGAACTTAGGTCCTCTGGAAGAATAGCAAGTATTCTTAACTGCTGAGCCATCTCTCCAGCCCCCCCTTTTAATAAAAAATTATTTATCTGTTTTTTATGTGTATGTATGAGTCTTTTGCCTGTAATGTAAGTACACCATGTATGCATAGTACCCCTGGAGGCTAGAAGAAGGCGGGTTGTTGGATGTCTAAGAACTCAGCCACAGAGGGCTGTCAGCCACCATGTGGGTGCTGGGAATGGAACCTGGGGCCTCCAAAAGAGTAGCAAGCATGCCCAACTGTGGAGCCATCCCTTCAGCCCCCTGTTGAATTGTTAAAACTCTCCCAAAAATCTTGTGTAAAAACAGTTACTTATTAAAGGATTCTAGGTACCAAGATTTTGCTGAATTATTTTAATGAATGAAATCTAAAAAAATAAAAAATCTTTGTTTTTCAGATTTTGTTATGGATGTCAGGGGGAATTGAAAGACCAACATGTAAGTTCACTGGGTATATAAATATTAAGTAAATATGTAAGAAATACTGAGAAAATGGTACTGTAATAGCTGTGATTAGACTGTTGAAGGACAGATTATATTAGGTTATTTCATAAATATAGCTATAGTAAGTAGAGATAGAATAGGAACATGATAATTTAAATAGTAGTTTTATCATTCTCATTTGAATTTTACTATAAAAAGACATTAGTACTTTTCCTTTAGCTTTTAAAACTGCATTGGTTTGGAAATAATTTGGAAAAATTGTAACTTATTTTGAAATTAACACTATGGTGCCATAGATAAAAAATTGTGCTGGGTATGGTAGCACATGCCTTTAATCCCAGCACTTGGGAGGCAGAGGCAGGCAGATCTCTGTGAGATAGAGGTCAGCCTGGTCTACATAGTGAGTTCCAGGCCACTTGGGGCTACAGGGAGACTCTGTCTCAAAAAAAAAAAAAAGTAAAAATTGTGCCAATGAGAAAATACTTTAAACTATTTTGAAGGTAGAACCAGGTACAGTGGCATATACCTGTAATCTCAGCTACTTGGAGGGCAAGGGGTGAGGCAGGGAAAGTGCTTGGACCCAGGAACCCAAGGCCAGCATAGAGAGACCTAATCTTAAGACACAGCACAGTTTGGAACTGGGTGTAGTAACACCCTGAATCCTGGAATTGCAGCACTGTGCCACCATGTCCTACCCACTCTCTCATTTCCTAGAAAAGTTTCATTAAGCTAGGTACAGTGGCAGGTGCCTGCAGTCCCACCTGCTCAGTAGTCTGAAGCAGGAGGATTTTAAGTTCAGGGCCAGTCTGGAGATTATAGTCTTGCGTCTTTTTTTTGGTCTTTTGGAGACAGGGTCTCCCTGTAGCCCCAACTGACCTGGAACTTGTTATATAGACCAGGCTGGCCTCAAACTCACAGAGATCCACCTGCCTCTGCCTCCAGATTTCTGGGATTAAAGGCATGAGCTATCACGCCTGGCTTCCTGCTTTTTTTGAAAAAATTTTTAATAATTTTTATTTTATGTAAGTGCACCCGTGTTGTGCAGTGCCCGAGGAGGTCAGAAGAGGGTGTTGGCTCCCCTGGAACTGGAGTTATGGATGGTTGTTAGCCATCATGTGGGTGCTGGGAATCGAACCCAGGTCTGCTGTAAAAGCAATCAGTGCTCTTAAAAATGTCAAAATGTCAAAGTATTTGGGAGCTTGTATCTAATCCTTAAAATATTTTAGGGTTACCTCTTCAGAGAGGGGAATGTTGGAGGGGAGGGAGTGGGCATGGATTTGATCAAAACATCTTATATGCATGTATGAAATTCTCAATAGTTTTTGTAAAAGATAAAAAAAAAAAGTAATCAGTGCTCTTAACCACTGAGTCATCTCTTCAGCCCCCATAGTCCTGCATCTTAAATAAATAAATAAAATAAAAAATAATTTTTTTTTCCTTTTCATTAAATTTTATATTCCTTGCTCTGGGCATGGTGCTACATGCCTTTAGTCCCAGCACTAGGGAGGCAGAGGCAGGCGGATCTCTGTGAGTTCAAGGCCAGCCTGGGCTATGTAGTGAGTTCCAGGGCTACAGGAAGTGAGTGAGTTCCATAGTGTGTTCCAGGGCTACAGGGAGACCCTGTCTCAAAAAGACCAAAAAAAAAATTTATATTCCTTGGTGCTGGTGGTGTAGCTCAGTAGTAGAGCACCTGCCTAACATGTATGAGGACCTGGGTTTGATTCGTAGCACTGAAAATAAAAATTTTTTACATTTTTCTTTGTCTCAGTAACTTCATCCTCACCCTAACCACCTTTAAAAATCATTTGGCAAGGGGCTGGAGAGATGGCTCAGCGGTTAAGAGCACTGGCTGCTATTGCAGAGGACCCGGGTTCCATTCCCAGCACCCACATGGCAGCTACAAACCATCCTTAACTCCAGTTCCAGGGGAATCCGAGGCCCTCTTCTGACCTCTGCGGCATTGTATGACACAGGTGCACTCACTTACATGCAGGCAATACACTCATACACACATAAAAAAAAAAAGAATGCATGTTAATATAGATTTTTGAAATGTAGTGACTTTTAAAATTTGTATATGATGCTGCTCTAGGAGTCTTTGCCAAAAGCACAAGGACCATATGTGTAATGCTGGTAGAATAATGAATTTTTTATTTTTATATGTCCTATGTGTGTCATTTGACATACTCTCTTTTTTTTTTGAGGCCAGGGCCTTATGTAGCCTAGGCTGGCCTCAAATTCAGTATGTGACCTAGGATGACCTTGAATTTCCAATCCTCCTGCCTCTACTGCCCAAGTGCTAGAATTACAGGTATATACCAACTCTCCTGGCTCTATTTGGCGTATTTTTAAAAGGCTTAATAGAGGAATATAGCTTTTGCAACTGAGAGGTCATTCTCTAAGAGTAACTAAATCTGTGGTAAATTTTTGTGTTTCTCTGTTTACTTGAATTGTCAAAACTAGTGCTGGTTCCAAGCTCATGTGTCTTCCTCAAGTAGATCCTTAAAAGGAAGAACTCAGAATTTTCTTTAATGGAATAGACTGTAAGGACTCTAAACCAAAGTCGCCCCCTCATTTCTGAGCCAGTTTAAAGGGAAAAAAATGGTGCTAGGTTTGAGAATACATGGCACATTGGAAGTAATAAGGTAGCTAGGTGTTGGGGGGAAACTGTTAGGACTATAAAGATCAAAACAACTTGAGTCTTCTGGCTATGAGACACTCAACTTTTGCAAACCTGTTTATTCACCTTTCTCCTCTTCATTGCAGGTCTATGTTTGCACAGTGTGCCAGAATGTTTTCTGTGTGGACTGTGATGTTTTTGTTCATGACTCTCTCCACTGTTGTCCTGGCTGTATTCATAAGATCCCAGCTCCATCAGGTATTTGATTTCAACATGTAGGACACATACATTGTGTGTGTTAAAAAGAAATTTGAAACTGTAAATAAAATGATTCTTTAAATAAACTGTCTAATTAAAATATGAAGAACAGCTTGAGGGGAAAATCTGATTTAAGAAACTTTGCTATGAAAATACAGTTATTTGTTCCTACCACAAAAATGCCTAGAATTAATTTTGTTTTCTATAATTTTAAGTCATATTTTTAGTCATAATGCATTATTATATGTAAATTACTTAAAATTATTAAATTTATATCATAATCTCAATATTTTATTAAAGTAAATACAGATTCTTTGTGATTTAGTTTGTTAATTTAGTGTAAGAAGAAACAAAGTCTCATGTCACCAATAGGAAATACAGATTTGTGGGTTTTTTTGTTGTTTGATTTTGATCTTTTTGAGACAGGGTCTCTTTGTAGCCCCAGCTGGCCTGGAACACATTATGTAGACCAGGCTGGCCTTGAACTCACAGAGATCTACTTGCCTCTGGCCCCTGAGTGCTGGGACTAAAGGCTTGTGCTACCACACCTGGCCTGGAGATATAGTTTTTTTAAAAAAAAATTATTTATGGGACTGGAGAGATGGTTCAGTGGTTAAGAGCATTTGACTGCTCTTGCAGAGGACCCAGGTTCCGTTCCCAGTATCCACATGGAGGCTAACAACCATCCATAACTCCAGTTCCAGGGGATTGAATGCCCTCTTCTGACCTCCACATGCTTTGCACAACATGGGTGCACTTACATACATGCAGGCAATACACTCATACACATAAAATAAAAATAATAATACGTTGAGGTCAGAAGAGGGCATTGGATTCCCCTGACACTGGAGTTACGGATGGTTGTTAATCACCATGTGGGTCCTCTGCAAGAGCAGCCAGTGCTCTTAACCACTGAGTCAGCTCTCCAGCCCAGGAAATACAGTTTTTAAAAATTATTCTTTTAAGCTGGGTGTGGTGGCACTTGCCTTTAATCTTAGCACTCGGGAGGCAGGGGCATGCAGATCTCTGAGTTCCAGGCCAGCTGGAGCTACAGGGAAGAGCCTATCTCAAAACAACAACAACAAAAACAATGAAAAACAACACAAAAACCTCAAACTATTCTTTTTTTTTTTTGAGACAGGGTCTCCCTGTAGCCCCAGCTGTCCTGGAACTCACTCTGTAGACCAGGCTGGCCTTGAACTCACAGAGATCCGCCTGTCTCTGCCTCCCAAGTGCTGGGATTAAAGGCATGTGCCACCACGCTCAGCTCTTAACTATTTTATACATTTTGAATTTGAAATGTATAAACATTATTTATTTAAAAGGAGCTATTGCTGGGCTACATGCCTTTAAGCCCAGCACTCAGAGGCAGAGGAAGGCAGGTCTCTCTGAGTTTGAAGCCATCCTGGTCTACATAGTGAGTTTGAGGCCAGCTGGGGCTGCAGGGAGACCCTGTCTCAAACAAAACAAAATAAATAAAAAATACAATAAAATAAAGGACTTACTTCCTTCTCCTCACTCCCCTCTATGATACTGTGGATGTTTGTGATGGTTGGTTAACTGTCAACTTGACAGAATCTAGAATCTTCTGAAGCTCCTCCGGGAGCACCTTTGCGGGATTATCTAGATTAAGATTAGCCTCTGAGAATGTGAGGGATTGTCTTGATTGTGTTAATTGATCAGAGAAGACCTGTTGTAACTGTGGGAGGCATCATTCCCTGGGTGGGGAATCCTGCTCTATAAAGTAGAGAAAGCAAGCTGAGCATGCATTTGATCCTCACTGTTTCCTGATTCTGGAAGCTTCGTGACCAGCTACCGCAAACCTCTGTTGCATTGACTTCCCTGCTGTGATGGATTGTGCCTTCAACTGTGTGCTAAAATAAACCCATTTCCCTTAAAAAAAAAAAAAGAAGTCGGGCAAGGTGGTACTTAGGTTTATCTCAGCACTCAGGAGTCAGAGGCAGGCAGATCTCAGTGAGTTCCAGGCCAGCCTGGTCTACTTAGCGAGTTCTAGACTAGTCAGGGCTACATAGTAAGACCCTGTTATGAAATTAATGCACATGAAATGATATACTGGCATATCTCCCAAAGAGTTCTTTTCAGGCTTAACTAGATATATGGACTATAATTACGAAGTTATTTGTAGGTATAACTAACAAGGATCCTTTCTAGGTTAAACACTTAAAATTACAAGACTGCCGTGGTTACTTGGCTTAGTGTACTCAAAGGAGTATCAAACAGGAGCAACAGCCTGGCTTCAGGGTAGCATCCAGCAGGCTTTTTAGAAGTCCTGATATAATTAAGCAATCATTTAGAAGCATTTAGAAGCATGGTAGACATTCTGTCAGTCATAGTTCACAGAGCTTGAAAGCTTAACAGAAAGTGAGGTTCAAATGCAGTATGGGAAAGGTCTTGTTTAACTCTTTCATTCTCATATGCTAAACCTATACCTTTACAATATTTTATTTAATGACGTATGTCTGACTCCCAATGTCTTTGCTTGGAATCTGAGACTGGCTACTGAAAGAGTTGTGGTATCTGTCCCTGTCAGCCTCACTGATCTCATACCAGGGATTATTTAACTTACACTTTTCAACTTTCCCACTCTGGGTCATCAAAAAATGTAGGTGGTAATGTATGACAAAGTCTGTGTTTTAGGTTTAGGTTCAATGTAGATACATCATTATTGAAAAAGCTCCTTTCCAGGTATACCCTTGTTTGAGTGAATGTGGCTTCTAGAGCAAAGGTATGTATATTTATATCTTTAAATCTTAGAAAATCTATATTTGTACTATGAAGTTTGACTTTATAAATAAGAATACTTAAAAATGTTATCAGCAAAGATAAGAGAGTTCTACCCTTTAATAAATGTGCTTGAAACCCAGAAATATTCTCAAAAGAAAATAAGTGTATACACACACACACACACACACACACACCCCTGTGTGATCAGAGTAATAATGTACCATAGTAATGGATGTTTTTCTCAGGATTCATATTCACTGGTCTTAGACCCAGTGGTTCTTTACTTGGAACCAATTTATGCTACAGGTAATCTGGTAACTCTCTTCTTTCCTTGTGAACAGAGGTACCAGTGATGTATAGGACATGTCTTTAGCACCATCAAAGTATTCTGTCCCTCTTTGCCCCTACCTGTCTTATAAGAAAGGCCTTTAATAGCTCCTGAAATGTGACCAGAACTATATTAAAGACTGTGATGGCAGTTTTAAAATTGTCAACTTGCCAAAACTTAGAATCACCTGAGAAGACAGTCTCAATTGAGGAGTTTTCTAAATCAGGGTGGTCATGTCTGTGGGGGACTGTCATGATTGTTAATTAATGTAGGAAACCCAACCCATTGTGGATGGCACTATTCCCTAGGCAAGAAGTCCTGAATATATTAAGACAGGAAAGCTAGCTGATCATAAGCAGCAAGCAAACAGGCAGCATGGGTGCATTCATTGCTCTCTGCTCTTGACTGTGGATGTATGACCAGCTGTCTTAAGCACCTGCTTCTGTAACTTCCCTGTAATTATGGACTATGACCTAGAATTATAAGCCAAATTCTTTCCCCTATGTTGCTTTTTTGTCAGGGTATTTTATCACAGCAGCAGAAATGAAACTGGAAGAAAGACAACCTCAATATCTGATAAAAAGGTTAGCCCCAATTTTGGATTTCATTTGTCTGCTTGATAAGGTTAAGGTAAATGTTGTAGTTATACTTAAAGAGGAATTTCCTTTTTCATATTAATGGAGAAAATATTGGTTTGTTTAAAGATTGCAGAAATGGGGCTGGGTGTGTTTCTCATTGATAAGAGCACTTACTTAGCATGTGTAAAGCCCAGGTTCTATCCCAACACTGCCAAAAGAGAAAAAAAATTGCAGAAATACAAATGATGATTAAGACAGTAACTGGCCTTTAATTTTCTTCTTGTAGTTCCATAATATATTGACTTCAGATACTTTCAACAAATATAGGGAGGAAAAAGTACTAGGGACCAGGGCCTTATTCATGTCAAATCTGTACATTTTCATGCCCCATGCCCCCCCACCATACTAGGGATTAAACATGGAGCCTCCTGCATTTAGACAAGCACTGTATTACTGAGCTTTACCCCAGGCCTTTTATATTCTTTATATTTAGTCTGACAATCTTTGCTATTTATTTGTTTGTTTTTTAAAAATTTTATTCATTTTTTTTTTATTATTTTATGTGTATGAGTGTATTGCCTGCATGTATGTGAGTGCACCCATGTCGTGCGTGCAGTGCCGCAGAGGTCAGAAGAGAGCTTCGGATTCTCCTGGAACTGGAGTTAAGGACGGTTCATAGCTACCATGTGGGTGCTGGGAATGGAACCCTGGTCCTCTGCAAGAACAGTCAGTACTCTTAACTGCTGAGCCATCTCTCCAGCCCCCTATTTGTTTGTTTTCAGACAGGGTCTCCTTGTAGACCTAGGTGGTCTGGAACTTGTTATGTAGACTAGGCTGGCCTCAGTCTTACAGTGATCTGCCAAGTATATGTATAGCCATTGATATATTTGGGATCAAAATATACCATCTTTATGCTGTTGGTTTCAACTATTCCATCCTTCTTGCCTTTTTCTGAAAATTTTTTAACCCTTTTATTATTATTATTTTTATGTGTATGTGTGTATTGCCTGCATGTAGGTAAGTGCACCTGTGTCATGCAGTGCTTGCAGAGGACAGAAGAGGCTGTTGGATCCCCTGGAACTGGAGTTACGGACAGTTGTTAGCTGCCATGTGGGTGCTGGGATTTGAACCTGGATCTTCTGCAAGAACAGCCAGTGTTCTTAACCATGGAGCCATCTCTGCAGCCCCTCCCTTTTTTTTTAACCTTTTAAAGTTGTTTTTAACCTTTTTAAGTTTTCCTCACTAGTTAGGAAATCATATGCTCCACTTTTATTCTTTGAGTGGAATTATAAGTTGCACAGAATTTCTTTTTTGTCTTTTTTTTTTTTTTTTTTGTAGCCACAGCTCACCTGGAGCTTGCTATGTAGACTAGGCTGACCTTGAACTCACAGAGCTCCACCTGCCTCTACCTCCCAAGTGCTGGGACTAAAGGCGTGTGCTACCACGCCTGGCAAGAATTTCTTAACTTGAATTCTTTAGAAAACAGAACCTAAGGCTAAGATTAAAGTATGGTTACTTCTTTTGGGAGGTACAGATCAGGGAAGTGAGGATTAGGAACGAGTAGGCAAAGAAAGTGAGGATTAGGAAGCAGTAGGCAAAGAAATGATGCAGTGTTAGCACAATAGCCAGGCTTCATGATGAACTGCATATAGATGCAGATATCTCCCAGCATGTGCCTGATTAGAGTGTGTATTTATCCAGAAGGCCACAAAGAGAAACACCTCTGAGCAATCCAGTGAAGGGAGGAAAAAGAAGTAATGTATTTATTTTTTGTGTGATGTGTATTAGCATGTGTGCATGCACTGTGTGTGCAGATGTATGTGCATGTGAGTACATGTATGTGTGGAGGCTGGAAGTTGATGTTAAGTATCTTCCTCTTGGCTCTCCATCTTTTTTTTTTAATGTTCATTTTATTTATTTATTTAGTTTTTATTGTGTTTATTGTTTTGATTCATCTTAGGTGTGAAAATTCAGGGGAAAGCAAAACAGAATCCTTTATCACAAATAGAACTTTGACTATGACTCTCAGCCAATGCTATTACTCAAGAGAACATGTTGATTTACACAATTCATACTTGTTTCACTGAAGATCAGCTCCACCTCACACCATCCAGATGTCATCCCCATTCTTTCCATCTAACTCTTCCCAATTATAGCTGGATTATCAGTCTCATTGTGAGGCTCCCTCAGTATATAAGCTTTCTTTTTTTCTTTTCTTTATACTTTCAACTTCCTAGACTGTGATTTTGATCTCTTGAAGTTCAGTTAGGCACTTTACATTTTCTGTAGAGCACAGGTGAAGGTACACTGGGGCTGTAGAAGAGTAATAGAAAAATGAGGGAAAACCTCTTGGTGCCTGGGAATAGGAAAGGCCAACATCAAGACTTAGTCCTGGACCATGTGTAGAATCAAGACCATAACCATAATTAAGGGAGGTGGTAAGTCAATTTTTGAGGCTCAGTCCTCCCAAGACTAGGATCTGTAAATGACAGAAGCCTCCCCTGTTCCCAAGCATAAGCCCAACACAGAGGCAAAGCCACTGCCATGCACAACCTGGCACCTTGCGGGGGATGAGGTTGTGGGGAATGTGGCCACTCAGAGAAGGCTGAAACTGCTGCCCAATGCCCAACATCAGGAAGTCCTCCATCCTCCAGTCTGCTTCTCCATCAGCCCGCAACCAGAGGAATGTGGAACCCTGGCTCGTGGTTGGACACCATAGTTCTATGTGGGAGACAGACTTGAGCCTAGGGTGATAGTGCAACTGTCAGGGTCACATGGTTTCCAGGAACTCAGGCTCTGTAACCTGAAACCCAGTATGCTAATGAGGCATCCTACCCTCTATTCTGTGATAGGACGTTGTCTGTTATGCTAATAGAATGATGCTAATAAGGTATTCTACTTGCTGTACTGTGATAAGATGCTAAACCTGTTATGTTAATAAGGTATCCTACTTGCTGTGCTGTGATTGGACCATTACCCCTATATAAGCTTGTGCCTTCCTGCAATAAAGCAGACCTGTGTCACTGAACCTGGTCTCCTGTGTCTGAACGCGGCTCCGCTGACATAGTCTCCTCACCAGCCCTGGGGTCCGGGTCTGGGCAGAAGCAGCGACAACAGAAGGCAGCACAGGGCAAGCAAAAGCTGCCTCAGCACCAGGTGAGCAGAAAAGCAGCCTCAGCCCAGGGAAGACAAAAGAGCGACCTCAGCCCAGGGCAAGCGGAGGAGCAGCCTTGACGCCTGTGAGAATGAAGGAACGGCACCCACGAGAATGGAGGAGTGGCCATCACTGGTGGTGACTGCAGCTGGTGCCCAGTGTGGAGCATGAAGCCTCCTGCCCCACAGAGATGTAACACACTGAGCTGTAACACTCGGGGCTCCCGATGCCCTCTTTGCCAGTAATTCTTCCATGGGTGCTCGCCGCTTTCATTCTTCTGGCTTGCAGTCTTTGGTTTGGTGTGTTGTTTCTGTCTCTGCCGATCATCTTCCTGAATGGCTCCTGAGTCCTTCTGGGTACGTCTTGCAGGGTGAGTGACCTCCAGTATGGGGAATAGTTATCCAGCTGCTGCTGGCCCCCGTGCTGCTGCACTGGTTTCTCTCCTCAGGAGTAGGCAAATTAGGTAATAGAGAAGGAAGTAACTAAGGTATTAGATGAAGTGCTAGCTCTTGCTCCTTGGTTAATCGATTCCTGCAGTTGGAATAGAGCAATGGGCTCGTGTGCTACTGATGGCCAGAAAGAGAGAAGTCAGGGAGGGGCGTCCATTATCTGGGCTATTCTACCCAATTGTGGCTGCCATTCTGGCCTCGCTTCGGGGAGTTCCCCACGATGCCCCTGAGCAGAATAATCTTGTACTAAAAAACATAGATAAATAAAGCAACAGGGTAGTGGGGATGGCTTGTCCCAGGTGTTTCCAGTCAAAACCACACTGATTTCTCTTATGTGGAAACGATGACTGCTGATAATGAGGTAAAAAATGAGGAATTAGGGTCTAAGGGTCCCCCTGATGAAAAACAGGAAGTCAAGATCGCCCCTACCCCACCATTACAGGGCAGTGGCTACTCTCTGCCATCTTGTATCGGCTTTAATGAAAAACAGGAAGGCAGCCTCCGCTCCACCATTATAGGGCGATGGCTACTTTCTGCCATCTTGCACTAGCTTTAAGGAAGTTCCCCTCCAGTCCATCTACCCCTCCCTTCCAGAGGAGGACTGGAAGCCCCTCCCACCTAGACCCCTCTTCTATGATACAATGGGTGATTTTCCAGTTTTTCCTGGTTACCGTCAATCAGGGACTACAGAACCCTAATGTCTGGAATCCATATTCTCATGATACTTTAAAAAAGCTGCATAAGGCAGCCATTGAGGATGGCATTCATTACCCTTGGTTTGGTCAGCTATTAGATACAATCAGCCATGCGGCCAACACCCCCTATGACTGGCAGAATATTGCCCGTGCCTGTCTACAGGGAGGTGATTTTCTCTTATGGAAGGCTGCTTATCAGGACAAATGTGAACAACAGGCAGAGCACAATAGAAATGCCAATGTTCAAAACATTGGGTTTGACGCCTTGGTTGGGCATGGCAATTTTAAAACCTCACAAGCCCAGGCACAGGGACCTCCTCGCTACTTTGAACAAGTGTGGCTTTGTGTGCTCTGTGCTTTCCAAAGTATGACGACTCGTGAGGATACCAAATTGACCAGATTGATACAAAAACAAGGTGAGCCTTTCTCTGACTTCGTTAAAAGGTGCCAACAAAGCGTTAATTAAAAAAAATCAGCCATCGGGGGGTGTAGATGCTTTGCTCAAGGAGCTTATATGTAAAGGCTGCTCTACTGAGTGTCGCCTTGCCATAACACCCATTAGACACAAGGATGTCTCTGAATGGATTCTGGCCTGTCGGGATGTGGGGACCGCTCAAGCTCATGCCATGGCTCTTGCTGAGGCACTGGCTGCTCACCAGTCATAGGCCGAGATGGACAAAGGCAAATGTTGGGCCTGCGGAGGACAGGGTCATTGGTCTCACACCTGTCATAACAAGGTACACCTGTTGTTAATGCAAGGGCGAGGCTATGCTTGTGTTTTTCCAGATAATGTTCCAGCCCCCATTTGGATCACAGCTCAAAACATCAGAATTGCCTGCAATAAAAAACCTCCCTCCACAACCACCGACCCTGGAGATGGCAGTCCTGACCCTGGAGGAAGCGACACACCTCTCATCCTCCGAGAGACCAACCCAGCGTCGCAGACCATGAAAGTGACCGGCTCCAACGGTACACCTGATAACCTGGGACGACCTTGAGTATCTCATTTCACAAGCAGAGACTATAGCCATTACTGGTATTTCCTAATTTTTGGACCCTGCATTGTTAATTTTGTTAAGGCTAGTTCAGTTAGCTGTTGCCCTGCCTCCAGATCTTGCCAGGAATGTCTCTGTAAACAAGGACCCACTGTTCCTTGCCCTTACCAACCTATAATTGGCCTCTGATGGGTTTCAACAAATTCTTAACCCCTGAGGAGGCCTTTAAACAAGCCAATACTGGATGTACTGCCTCTCCCTCTGCCAAACCACACAAAGGGACCCACCCTTCGAGGGCTGGTAGTCAATGATGGGTAAGATCCCGACAGACGGGACAACGTAAGACAGGCACAGTCCATTATGCTGGGTGACCCTTGAAGTGGGGACAACAATGCCGAGGCAAAGAATCTTGACTCCCACTGGTTGGCATGGAGTTGGCACAACCTGCTGTTAATGAAACTTGCCATCTTGAGGGAGGGAACTCTTGATACAATGACCCGCTAAGCCATTCTACTTTGCCTTGATGTATCTGGACTGATATCAATATGCTATATACCTTATCTTTAAAAATAAAAAAAGGGGGAGATGTGGGAGACAGACTTGAGCCTAGGGTGATATTGCAACTGTGAGGGTCACATGGTTTCCAGGAATCCAGGCTCTTTAATCTGAAACCCAGTATGCTAATGAGGCATCCTACCTGCTATTCTGTGATAGGAAGTTAAGTCTGTTATACTAATAGGATGCTAAGTTTGTTATGTTAATAAGGTATCCTACTTGCTGTACTGTGATAGGATGCTAAACCTGTTATGCTAATAAGGTATCCTACTTGCTGTGCTGTGATTGGACCACTACCCCTATATAAGCTTGTGCCTTCCTGCAATAAAGCAGACCTGTGTCACTGAACCTGGTCTCCTGTGTCTGAATGCGGCTCCACTGACACAGTCTCCTCACCAGCTCTGGGGTCCGGGACTGGGCAGAAGCAGCAACAACAGGAGGTAGCACAGGGCAAGCAAAAGAGTTGCCTCAGCACCAGGCGAGCAGAAGAGCGGCCTCAGCCCAGGGTGAGCGGAGGAGCAGCCTTGACACCCGTGAGAATGAAGGAGTGGCACCCACGAGAACGGAGGAGCGGCTGCCGCTGGCGGTGACCACAGTTCTAGGTTCAAGGGAGGAGACCATAGCTCCAGGTTCATAGGAAGGGTCCACAACTCCAGGTTCATAGGAACTTGTATTTATTGAGCAGGGGCTCTCTCTGAATCTGGTGCTTGCCAGTTCTCCAATTCTAGCTAATTTAGCTAGCCAGCTTGTTCTGTCATACCTTCCTGGCTTTTTTTTTTTTGAGGGGGGTATCTCTGAGGATATGAACTCACATCCTCAAATTTGTGCAGCAGATGCTTTATCTACTGAGTCATCTCCCAATCCCAGAGGTACCCTGTTTTCCTAACTCCTACCATATCCCATTAGCTATTGGCTATAGTTTGCCCACAAGGCTGTGTCTCAGATCTCATCTTTATCCTACCTCCCTCTGTCCCTCCATCCCTCCCTCCCTTCCTCCCTCCTTTTTTTCCTTCTGTTTCATGTTGCCTAGGCTGGCCTTGAACTTGATAAATAGCCCAGATGACCTTGAACTTTTTTCTATATTTCCCTTTTTTTTCTTTCTCGTGTATATGTATGTGGGTGCATGTTTGCCATGGCATGCATGATGAGGTTAGAAAATAACTTGAGGAAATCAGTTCTCTCTCTCCACGATGTGGGGTTTCAGGGATCAAACTTAGGTTGTTAGGCTTGGAGGCAAGCCTGCTGAGCCATCTTGCCAACCTGACCTTGAACTTCTAATTCTTTACGTCTGCCTTCTAAGTGCTGGGATTGTAGGTGTGTGCTACCATACTTGGTTTTATGTGGTACTGAGGATTTACCCCAGGGGTTTGTACATGTTAGGCAAGCATTCTACCAACTGAATTACATCCCCAGTTCTCATCTTAATAGTGCAGTGTTGCAAATAACCCTAAAAGGTGCAGGGGCAACTCAGGACAGATTGGCTTGGTGTCTTCAGTTTGGACTCCAACTAGCCTAGGAAGGAGGACAAAGGCAGCAGTGCTAGAGTAGGAGGTAGGCACCAACTTTGGAAAGAAAGGACTCTAAGAAAGGAATCTGAGAAGGCATTAGAAGCTTGTGTCTGATATTCAGACAAAATTCTGAAATCTAAAGTTAATATGTTCTTTACCCTCTCTGTAGACAGTAAAAGGACTAAAACAATCTTAGTTCATTTAACTTCCTTGTCATATATATGATTGTAATATATTTAATTTTTCCCATTTACAAGACATTAATATTTATTTAACAATCAACAGTTATTAAGATTTAATCATAAGTTTACCACGTTCTTGGCTCTTCAGTTCTTCCTGCATTTCAGATCTATTTAGGGTCATATTTCTTTTACCTGAATTATATCCTTTAGAGTAACATTCAAAGTGTAGCAAATGCTATATATTATCCAAAAAAGGAGGAGAAATAAGAATAAATAAGCAAAAGGAAATGCTGGGAACTAACAGAGAAAATCAGTATGTCAAATATCACTTTAGCTGGGCATGGTGGCACACGCCCTTAGGAGGCAGGTGAATCTCTGTGAGATCAAGGCCAACTAGGGCTAAGGGAGACCCTGTCTCAAAACGAAACAAAACCAAAAACAACCCCCACTCCCCGAATTTGAGCTCTTCTTTTCCAATTAGTATACATTTAATTTCCTTCAAGGGAAGGAAAGTCTTACTGCTCTAGCTAGAGTTTTAAGCACTATGTTGAAAAAGAATGGGACAGCCTTGTCTGGTTCCTCATTTTAATGGGAATGCTTCAAGTTTTTCTCCACTTAGAATGATATTGACTGTAGGTTTGTTGCACATAGCCTTAATTATGTTGATGTATGTTCCTGCCAGTCCAGTTCCCTCTAGGACTTTAATCATGAATGCATGTCACATTTTGTCAAAGGCCTTTTCTGTGTCTATTGAGATGATAATGTGATTTTTGTCTTTAAGTTCATTTATATGATTTACTATGTTTATTGACTTATGTATATTGAACCATCCCTGCATCTCTGGAATAAAGTCAACTTGATCATAGTGGATGAACTTTTTGATGTATGTTTGCATGTGATTTGGAATATATTGTTAAGAATTTTTGCATCTGTGTTCATTTGGGATATAGGCCTATAGTTTTTTTTTGTGTGTGTCTTTATCTGGTTTTAGTATTAGAGTAATACTGGCTTCATAGGAGGAGTTTGGGAGTTCTCCCTTTGTTTTTATATAACAAAAAACACAGTGCTGGGCAGGAGAAACTTCCCTTTGAGCTGTTGGTCAGGGTAGTCCAAGAGACTCTCAAAATAACACAGGCTATTGCCACAACCCTTAATTGCTTCCCAAAACTTGAAGATAAGACCCTATTGCTGAAGACAAGGCATACTTTGGATACATAACTTGGAGCAACTGAACTGGAACTGAGCTAGAATCTTCCTCCTTGAAGACTTGTCGGGAGCCATAGGCCCCTACCCCAGGAAATAGCAAGACCTGATTCCTGGCAAAGCTGTTTTTCAGACATCAAGGCTGGCCTGGTTTGAGATTAACCAGATGACTATACTTGAAAGCCTCACACAAACATGTTATTCTAACTCGGGCACTTACCGCTTGAGAGACTCCCTCATTTCTCATGGAACTGCTTAGAAAACATCTTTGTATTACCTTGTAATCATGCAGGTGTAACCTTATAATTGATTCATAACTTGCTATATAGAATTGTGGTGTTACTATGGAATTTACTCTGTGATCAATTGGTGTGGTGTTATTATGATAATTGTTCTGTTAATAGAATTGCTCTGCCTCAATGGATTTGTCCCTGCCAAGTTTCCCCTTTTCCCTCTCTATAAAAACTGTTCCTTCTCCATAAATAAATGAGACTTGATCAGAAAGCCTGTCTTGTCTCCATTCTTCGCATCTCTTGTCCCTTTCCGTCCCCCTTTTCCTCCCTCCAGAAACCCACGCTGACTGTCTCGCGGGTCGGGACAAAGACTAGCTCTCATAGCATCAGAAGATACTATGCAAGCCACCAATCAATGGTCCTACGCATCTGTAAAGCCTAATAAACACAACAATGTCTGGCCAGCAAACTATCTCTATTGGTGCAGTAATGGTACTTTAATCTTGGGGGTAATCAAGAGCTGTCTAATTGGGCTTAAGTCCTGCCCAATAGGAGGGAACTCATGTAAGGTACTGTAAACATAGTCAAATACCTATATGACATGTAAAGATCATAGATCCTAGAGAAAAACCTGCTTTGGCATGTCCCTAAACCAATGTAATTTCTTACTGTATTCTAAATATGTATCCTTATTTTTATAGACAAGTGTACCTCTCACCACTCATCAAAAAGCTTCTTTTTGCAATAGATGGAGAATATTACAGAGTTCCACAACTGGTCAAATGCAGAGAACGTGTTTGTGAGGTGCCCAGCTTTAAGTGACACATCTACAATGCAAACTCTACACCTAAGGCTCAGGAACATAGCAGAACATGGGGCAGAAAGAATACTAATGCATCTCTCAACTCTTGGCAGCAAAGCTTCCTCCTGTAACAGATGGTGAATAACCCAGAAAAACACAACTAGTCGAAGTGCAGGGAATAAGACTGCAGAGTAATCGTGTCCAGGTAGAATACCTATATCAAACCTCTGCCACCCAGGGCTCAGGGACCATTGAAGAAGAGGGGGGCAAAAAGATTGTAAGAGCCAGGGGTGGTAGATGACCACAAAGAAACAGTTTTCCAGGTAACTGGGAAGTTGCTCATGTGAACATACATTATTGGTGACAGCATGCACAAGACCCATGAGAGCTCAAACCAAACAAAATCTGGAACTGAAGTGGGGAAATGGGTAAGAAGCCCCAGCCTTAGCTGAGGAACTGTTGGCATCTGATAACCACTGGGAGAGGGAGAGTTGGTTTTCCTTAAGGGAGTCATGCTGAATAGGTTGACCAGGCTCCTGTGGATGAACTCACACTGAGATATTTGGGGACACAAGTGTGGCTTGGTAAGCTTTAACGTATATGACAGAATGTATGAAATTTGGAGGGGGGGCGCTATGGGGAGTGCAAATAAGGGAGGGTTTCTCAATAAAATCAAGACCTATGAGCTTTGCAGAAACTCAGTAAAAAATTAAAAAAAACTATCACTTCAATAAAATTTATAAATCTTTAAGTAGATTGACCAAGAAAAAAGACCCAAATTACTTAAAAGATCCAAATTACTTAAAATATTTATTTATTGCCGGGTGTGGTGGTGTACGCCTCAGTCCCAGCACTCAGGAGGCAGAGGCAGGTGCATCTCTGTAGGTTCAAGCCCAGCCTGGTCTACATAGTTCCTGGCCAGCTGGGGCTCGAAGGAGACCCTGTCTCAAAGACCAAAAAAATTATTTATTTTATGCCTGTAAGTGTTTTGCCTGCAGGTATGTAAGCACACCCATATCATGCGGTGCCTGAGGAAGCCAGAAGAGGCATTGGATCCCCTGGAACTAGAATTAGGGACAGTTGTTACATGGAAACTGTGGGTGCTGGGAACTAAACCCATGTCTTCTACAAGAGCAGCCAGTGCTCTTAACTGCTAAGCCCTCACTCTAGCCCAAGAGCCTAGTTACTAACATCTAAAAAAATAAAAGATGAGGGCCAGCAGGTGGCTCAGAGGGTTAAGGCACTTGTAGATAAACCCAATGACCTGAGTTCAATTAAAATAAAACAAAATGCCAAAAAACTGAAATAAGAAATGATCCAGGTGTGGTGGTACACTCCAGTAATCCCAAAACTTGGGAGGCTGAGGCAAGAGGGTTGCCTTGGGGCTGGAGAGAAGGCTCAGTGGTTAAAAGCATTGGCTACTGTTGCAGAAGACCCAGGTTCAATTCCCAGCACACACATGATGGCTAACAACTGTCTGTAACTCCAGTTTGAGGAGATCGGAACCCTTTTCTGGCCTCTGCAGGCATTACATGCACATGGTGCACTTACATACATGCAGGCAAAACACTCATACACATAATATAAAAATAAATTTTTTACCTCCCTGGTTCCTTTTCATTATCCTGGTTCCTGAAGGACCTGAAAGAGAAGAACAGTAGGAAACAGGCATTAGTAAGGCAGATATGGATAAAAATGGTTTTTTTTGAGGGGGGCACGTTATACAAGGAACTTAGGGGATAAAGGGAAAGAAGGAGCTCAAGAGAGGTGGGACCATAGGAGAAGGGTATTATTAAGGGAGAAATGGGAAAAATGGGGGCATCTTAAATGGGGTAACCATGGTGAAAGGGTTAGACAATGCAAGAGATAAATAATGCCTAGCTAGTTTTAAAAAATTGGGGGGGGGGCTGGAGAGATGGCTCAGTGGTTTAAGAACACTGGCTATTCTTGCAGAAGACCTGGGTTCGAATCCCAGCACCCACATGGCAGCTAATAACTGTCCGTAACCCCATTTCAGGGGATCCAATGGCCTTTTCTGTCCTTTGGGGGCATTGCACGACATGGGTACACTTACCTACATGCAGGCAATACACTCATACACATAAAATAAAAATAATAAATAAAATATTTAAAAAAGCCCAGAGGGAACCATATTAGTCCAACAACCTACTGACAAATTATACATACAACTACATCAAGGAATATAATATATGTCTAGGCAAGGTTTATTTGAGAACGTTTGGTCTTTGCCCAAGCTTTATCTACATGGCATGTGGTAGTTAAAAGTACCAGACTGAGATGGGCGTGGTGATGCACGCCTGTAGTCCCAGCACTTAGGAGGCAGAGGCAGGTGGATCTCTGTGAGTTCAAGGCCAGCCTGGTCTACATAGTGAGTTCCAGGACAGCTGGGGCTACAGGGAGAACCTGCTTCAAAAAGACAAAAGAAAAAAAAGTACCAGACTGGTGGAACTAACCTTCTTGGATGTTTAATAGCCATACTTTGAGGCCTATACTAATTTGGTCAGAGGGACATAAATGACAGTTTTTGTTCCTTGCCCTCCTAGATCAACTAAGTTCCAGGGGACTATGAGCATCTCTCAAAATGTCCTGTAACTGTGGTGAGTCACCTGTCCTCTTGATCAAGGAGGTCGTGTAGACCCCACCAGATGGATTTGAATCAGTTTACAGAGAGGAGGGTCAACACAGAAGAAACATTTCCTCTATGCTTCCAAGTGAAGCCAGCCATGGTTGAGCAGGACCATTGACTTCTCTTCACATAGATGGAACTGGTAAAAGAAAGGAGCCAGGGGCCTCTTCCCAAGCCCATGTGACCCCTGAGGAAAGATCCTCAAACGGCCTTAAGAGTAAGATAGATATGTTTATTTGGGCCAACTGTATGGTCTTAGACAACCAAAAAGACTGTATAACGAAAGATTAAAGTGATTGGTATATTTCTTTAAGAGTCCATGTTTATAGCGCAGCTGATCTTCCTAAAACAAGGAACTCTAGACAGGCTGACTAGAGTCAGCGGATGGACAAGCACTGGGGAACAGCTGGGGGTGCCAACAACACAGTGGATAGTAACGGATGACAGAGTATATGGGCTCCAGTGATGGGGATGAGGTGAGGGGGAAGCTATGGGAGGGTGTCATTTGGGAAGTGGGTATAGAGATGAATAAGATTTTTTGGGATGTTTTGTATGATATACACACACAAAAAATCAACAAAAAAGAAAATGAGTTATATTTGAGGAAGAAGCATAAAAATTTACTTCAAGTTAATTAGAAGAGGTGATAAATATTACCAGTGAAATCTACCTGATGATTTTATATCCATACTCAGGTGCCAAGGATCCGAGAGTAACCAAATGACTAGTAATAATCAGATACATAGAGATTAGAGATGCATGTGCAAACAT
>NW_008342851.1:4012829-4042405 GCF_000622305.1 Nannospalax galili
GTGATTATTAAATAAATAAATCTTTTTTTAAAGAAAAGGTGCCTTGAGTTTAAGGCAAGGTTGGAGTACAAGGGACGACCCTGTCTCCAAATGAAAAAAAAAACAGAGAGACAATATTTTATACCAGAATTCACATATTCATCCCCAAAAGAAGCCCTGTGCCTATTAACATCCCCTATTGCTACTTGTTTACAAGGTTCTATTGCAATCCTTTTTAGCTTTGTAAGTTGCATGAAGCATATCTCTATAAAACCCAGGTTGTTTTGTTTGTTTGCTTGTTTTATTTTTTTTATTTACCAGGACCTCATGCATGCTAGGCAAGAGCTCTACCATTGAGCTACATTCCCAGTCTTTTTTTTTTTTCCTTAAAGAAAAAAACATGAACGAGTTGTGGTAGTTCACCCCTTTAATCCCATCAACCCAGAGGTAGGGGCAGGGGCTCCATCTCAAAAAAGTAACAAGGGGGAAGGAAAGACTGTTAATTTTTTTTTAAAGCTTTAACAATTTTATTAGAATTTAAAGAAAAAGTCCTCAGGACAGGCGAGCTGGTAATGTTGGCAGCTGCCTTGAAGAGGTGAATGGTGGGAAGAAAGAAAGCCACGAGGCCATGCAGGTTTAGAGCCTGTGGAAGGTCAGACAGCCTGTGGCCGACTGTCAGCTACATGGCTGGGAGAAGGAAGCTTTAGAGAAAGTAAAGAAATAGAAGATGCTAGGGGCAGCCCAAAGCCTTAAAGAAAGCATGTTTAGAAAGGAAAGCCATAAAGAAAAGGAGGAATTATGCTTCCCTGAAGAACTCAGGGACGCAAACAAACTCAGACTGCGTGGCTGTAGCTAGTCCGGAAGTTCTGCCTGTTAAATTTTTTTGATTTATTTTTATTTAATGTGTATGAGTGTTTTGCCTGCATGCATGTATGTTCACATGAGTATAATGCTCGTGGATACCAGAAGAGTATATTGGAACTGGAATTAACAGGCAATTGTGAGCTGCCCTGTAACTAAACCCTGGTCCTCTGCAATAGTGGCAAATGCTCTTAATTGCTGAGCCAACTTCTGTAGCTCCAGAATAAAGTGTTTAAAATAAGGAAACTGTGCTTTAGCGCCAGCCGGCCTGTTTCCCCTGTAAACTTCCTCACACCGCTGCCCCCTTTCTGGGAATGTAGTTCCTTTCTTGCTATATATTTTAAAGACTTATTTTTATATGTGTGTGTATGTGTGTTACATGTGTATGAGTGCCCACAGATGTCTGAAGAAGGTGTCAGATCCCCTCGAGTTGGAGTTACAGGCAGTTGTGAGCTGCTTGATATGAATGCTGGGAACTGAACTTGGATCCTCTGGAAGAGCAGCAAGTGCTCTTAAATGCCTAGCCATCTCTCCAGTTCTCCTGCTATATATTTTAAAAACTGAATTTGGGGGCTTGAGAGAGAGTTTATAAATTTTTGTTTTCTGACTTTGAAGCTCTGGTTGATCTCAATCTCCAGGGCTCAAGTGATCCCCGTTTGGTCTCCTAAGAATCTGGGATTATAGACGTATATCACTGTGTATGATTCCAAAAACCTAGATTTTTTAAAAATATATGTGTTATGTGTATGTTCGTGTGTGTGTGTGTGTGTGTGTGTGTGTATTGAGGCCAGAGGACATCCTTGGGTGTCATCTTCAGGAATGTTGTCCATTTCCTTTGAGATAGGTCTCTTATTGACTTGGAAATTGTTAATTTGGCTAGAATGGCTTAGTGAGCTCCAGGGATTCTCATGCCTCTGCCTCTCCAAAGCTAGGATTATGGGCACATGTACCACATCCAGTATTTTTGTTGTTGTTGTTGTTGTTGATTGATTTTTAATATTATTATTTGTCTTTTTGAGACAGGGTCTCCCTGTAGCCCCAGCTGGCCTGGAACTCACTATGTAGATCAGGCTGACCTCACAAAGATTCACCTACCTCTGCCTCCCAAGTGCTGGGATTAAAGGTGTGTGCCACCATGTCTGCATGTAGTTAGGTACACTAGTGTTGGGCAATGCCTGCAGAGGTCAGAAAACGCATTCGGTCCCCTGGAACTATAGTTAGGGATGGTTGTTAGCCACCATGTGGATGTTGGGAATTGAACCTGGGTCCTCTGCAAGAGCAGCCAGTGCTCTTAACTGCTGAGCCATCTCTCCAGCCCCTGATTTTTTAACTTTTATGTGTATGAGTGTTTTGCCTGCCTATATGTTAAGTGCACCACATGTGTGCCTAGTATGCAAGGAGGCCAGAAGAAGGCATTGGATCCCCTGGAACTGGAGTAAAGGATGGTCGTTACCCATCATGTGGGTGTTGGGAACCAAACCCAGGTCCTCTGCAAGATCAGCCAGTGCTGCTCTTAACATTGAGCCATCTCTCCAGCCCCTTAAATTTCTTTTATTTATTTATTTTTTTAAAGAATGGATGGTGAGGAGGAGGGGGAAGTTGTTCAGATATAGAGAAAGTTAGTGGACAATACTGTATCTTGGCTTATGTTGTTTGAATGTGAAATGTCCCCTAAAGGGAGACTCATGTGTTCGAACATTTGTCTCTGAACTGGCAGTACTATTTGAGAAGGTTATGGAACCTTTAAAAGGTGGAGTCTGGTTGAAGGAAGTTGGTCACTGGGTACTGGGCTTGAGGCCTTATACCCTTGCCCCACTTCCTGTTCAAGTTCTCTGCTTCCTGACTGCAGATGAAGTATGACCAGTGGCCCACCTGTACCTGGCATCACGACTTACCTGCCAGGGTATGGACCCTCAAACTGTAAGCCAAAATTGTCCTTTTCTCCCTTATGTTGCTTTCCTCAGGGTATTTTATCATAGCAACAAGAAAAGTAAGGAAGACCGCTTGTGCTGCTTAAAATGAAAGCAAAGCTTTAGGCTGCCAACTCCTTCTGTAAAGAAAAGGGGAAGGATGCTAGAGTTGGGCAATTGTGTCTTTTGATAAGAACATGACCTCTGTCTCATAATCACTAAGGAGGCTCTAAGGGGAGGGAATCACATCAAGAGATAATGAAAAAAGTAGTTGAAGAGTTGAGTAACCTGTGGACTGATGGAGTTTCCAGAGGCGCCATTGCCAGGGTGGGTTTTATACATTAGTTAAAAGGAGCTCTTTTCATTCTGTTAGGTGTTGTCAAAAGTGGTAACTGTTACACAGTGGAAACTCCTGCTTGGTATTCTCAGATGTACCCCCAAATGAGAGGACCTGCTTGTATTAGCCTCACCCCTTGTTGAGGAGTAGCTGACATTTGATGGTTGCTAGGGGAGTAAGAGTCAGTTTTCTTTAGGGGTGTGGTCCCTGGTAAGCTGACCCTGCTCCAGTGGATGGCCCCACATCCATGAATATATGAGCAGCACTAACTGGACTTAGTGGGTAATTAGAAAAAAGGAGGAAGTGAAGTTGGGAAGTTGTATGGGGGTGCAGGAGCTGGGAGAAGTTGGAGAGGAGGCGTGGCGAGTGAATATGAGCAAAATACTTTGTATTCATGTATGAAATTCTCAAAGAATAAATACAATTATATTAAAAAAGAACAGAAAAGGCATGCTTGGTCTTAAAGATCTTCAATCTGAACAGGTTACAGAAAGACATAAAATTCTGATCTGAAACTCCATCTGAGGAAGGAGCAGGACCCTGCAGTGTTGAAGGTAAAAAGTACCCCAGATAAGCATTATTCACAGCCAGTGGTGACATATAAGAATCTTTTATGCATATGATTGACTCAGTAATTCTTTCAGGAATTTGTTCTGAGGAAATATTAAAACTGGGAAAAGAGATTTTGTTTTAAGCATATTGAACTCATACTTTTTTATGAAGAGAAAAATGGCACTGGCCTAAATGCTCAACATAAGGAGAATAATTAAGTATTACCAAATTAAAAAAAAAAAGAGGACCAAAAAGAAGACTGAGCAGGTAAATGTGCCTGACTAACCTGATGACCTGAGTTCAGTCCCTAGCTCTCATTATGCAGGGAGATGGGAGCGAGAGCACTGATTTCTAAGGAATGTCCCCTAACCTCCACAGCAATGCCATGACATATATGTACCCACATTCACACCAAACACACACACACACACACACACACACACACACACACACACACACACAAAGTGTTACTGGGGATATTGGAGTCCCCTTTTTGGGTTCTTAGTTTCATTCATAAAAAAGTTTAAAAACAAGCTGGGCATGGTTGCGCATGCCTTTAATCCCAGCACTTGGGAGGCAGAGACAGGCGGATCTCTGTGAGTTCAAGGCCAGCCTGGTCTCCATAGTTCCAGGACAGCTGGGGCTACACAGAGACCCTGTCTCAAAAAGACCAACCAAAAAAAAAAATTAAAAACAGACTCAGAAGGAAGCCGGAGGACCATTTTGTTAGAGTTTGAGAGAAAAGCAGTGGGGCAGGCAAGCTGTAAATCTTGGCAGCTGCCAGGATGAGAGATGAAGAAAATTAAAGTGAAGCCTTTTGAGATAGGATCCAAGAACGCAGGCAGGCTCAGCTGTGGAAGTCAGCCACCACCTGCATGGAGTAAAGGTGCAGATTTTCATAGAAATAGAAAGTCCAGAGAGTCAGGGAAGCTTGGTGTTTGGCCAGTTTCCAAAAAAAGAGAAAAGGAAAAGCAAAGGTTACATCTTGGAGGCCCGTCTCAGGAAAGCGGGCAGGTTCAGCAGTGCTGCTGGTGGAAGCTGTGGAAGCAACCACGTTGGGGAGGGCCTCTGGGAAGTCTGTTATCTCCCTGAGGAGGTCATTATTCCTCCCATCTCCTTGGCATGACCTTAGGTGAATCAGATTTCCTGTGGTCTCTGAGCCAGTTGACTGACAGGCCTAGCTGGATTAATTTTTAAAAGGAGCAGATAGTAGTATGTAATGTTTTAATCTTTGGAACAGATCAGAATGTCATCTCCACCCAGGGCCAGAGGTAGGATTCACATTCCATCCTTTTGACCTCAAGGAAGTTCCCTTTTCTAGTGTTACAAGGTTAACATCAGGTGGGGCCAAAAGACAACCATGAAGAAGAGGTCCATCCTCAGTTGCCTGCAAGGCTGCTAATCCTTTCCTAGATACCCAACTTTCCCTCCTTAAAAGTTGGAGATGGCTCAGTGGTTAAGAGCACTGACTGCCCTTGCAGAGGACCTGGGTTCGATTCCCAGCACCCACATGGTGGCTGTGAACTGTCCTTAACTCCAGTTCCAGAGGGATCCGAAGCCCTCTTCTGACCTCTGCAGCATTGCACGACACTGGTACACTCAAACATGCAGGCAATACACTTGTACACATAAAATAAAAAAAATATTAAAAAAAAGTTGAGATCTCAAAGTCATTTAGGGAGTGGTATACTGAGTTAGTCTTGCCACTTCTGGCTTCTGGTCAAGGAACTGCTCATTTCAAGATCCCTGCCGTAAAACTACCTGTCCAGTTTGTATCTTCTCATTTGAAGTACATGGTAAGACCAGACATAGTGCTGTACACCTGTAGCCCCAGAACTTCAGAGGCAGAAATAGAAAGATAGCCACAGGTATGAGGCCAGCCTGGTTTACATAATAAGTTCCAGGCCAGTCTTGGTACACAGAGACCTGTCTCAAAAAACACAATAGAAAAGCCAGGTGCAGTGGTGAACACCTTTAATCCCAGCATTTGGGAGGCAGAGGCAGGCAGATCTCCGTGAGTTTGAGGCCAGCCTGGTCTACATAGTGAGTTCCAGGAAAGCTGGGCCTGCAGGGAGACCCTGTGTCAAAAAGGCCAAACAAACAAACAAACAAACAAATAAACACCACAATAGGAAATAAAAGCAGAAATACATTACAGGCTGGGAGAATAGCTTAGTGGTAGGGTGCTTTATGAGAATCAAGAAAAGGATGGGTTTGGTTACTATGGATATAGTGAGGGTGGTTCTCTATTTTGACTGACAAGTTTGGGTTAGGCAAATCATTGGGTTTGTCCCTTCCTATGGATTTTGATTTTAATCATATGCAGGCCCAACTATGAATAGGCATAAGATGGTAAATAGGGGATTCCCGCTAATAATTACTTGAGGACACAATTTTACCTTTATGTGCACGCATTCAAAGCCAGCTCAGGCCAGATCAGCCATTCCACTTTTATTACCTGAATACACTGGGAATACACTTGAATAGAGACTGTCTAAATTTGATTGTTGCCAGGGGCAGGTAAATCTATAGTATTGTCAGAGATGAGAGTATTTGCAGGTTCTGAGGTTGCTAGATGAATTGTCTGGAGAGGGGTGTGTGCATGTAGTATGTACATGTGAAGGAGTTAGGGTGCCAAGTGCATTATTATAAGAAGGTGTGCATAACCCATACCAAATAGGATCCCAAGCTAACTTGTCTCGTATGCTTGCCTGCCTTACTCTCAAGTTGTAGGCTGCCTTGGTCTACACAGAAAGACTTTATGTCAGAAAAAACTTAATAAGCAAAAAGATATTTGGAAGCCTTTATGACTGGAGTCGGGTCCCTCTGTCTTTTTAAAAAAATATTTATTTATTTTTATTTTGTGTGTATGCATGTATTGCCTGCATGTAGGTAAGTACACCCGTGTTGTGCAGTGCCAGGACAGAAAGGCTGTTGATTCTCTAGAACTGGAGTTATGGACAGTTGTTAGCTGCCATGTGGGTGATGGGATTTGAACCCGGGTCTTTTGCAAGAACAGCCAGTGTTCTTAACTGCTGACCCATCTCACCAGCCCAGGTCCCTCTGTCTTGATTGTCATCTGGTCCATTGCTTGACACATAAGTAGGTGCTTAGTAATTATTTGTTGACTAAATGGATGAGTACGGATGCTTTACAATTTCCTTGTTGATTTTTTTTTTTTTTTTTTGAGTCAGGGTTTTACTATGTAACTCTGGCTGACCTGGAACTTGCTATGTAGACCAGGCTAGCGTGAAACTCAGAAGTTTCCCCAGCCTCTGCTTCCTGAGTGCTGGGATTAAAGGTGTGTACCACAAATCTCCAAGGTTTATAAAACCCTAAGCAACTTTAGGTGTTTTGAAAACACAGGCATTTCTTAAATTTCTGCTTTCTTGTCCTAGTTAGCTTTCTATTGCTGTGATAAAGCACTCTGACCAAAAACAACTTGAGAAAGAAAGGGTTTATTGCATCTTACACTTCTAAGTGAGAGTCCATCTTTGAGAGAAGTCAGGCAGGAACTCAGGGAAGGAACCTGGAGTCAGGAACTGAGGCCTAGGCCTGGGAGGCATGCTACTTCCTGGCTTGCTCCTCTGGTCTGTGCGCTGCCTGTTTTCTTATACATAGGACAGGACCACTTGCCCAGGGGTGGCACCATCCACAGTGGGCTGGTCCTGCTAACATCACTCGATAATAATAATAATAAAAAATGTTCCATAGACAAGTCCACAGACTGATTCAATAGAAGAAATTTCCCAATTGAGGGTCCCTTTTCTCAGGTATGTCAAGTTGACAACGAGCCAACCACACCACTTCATTAGAAACTGAAGACATCTTTTTTAAAAGTTTTATTTAAAAGTTTTAGGTTATATTTATTTGCGTATGTACTTGTGTGGGTGTATATGTAAAGGTGAGAGGACAACTTGTGGGAGTTGGTTTTCTTTTTCTACCGTGTGGGGCTGGGGTTCGAACTCAGGTCTTCAGCCTTGGCTGTAAGCGCTTTTTATCTCCTGATGCATCTCCTGGACACAAGGGCATCCTCTTTATAAAGAAAACATGACTGTCACCAATAACCCGCTTTTCTTTCCCTTCTAGAAAATGTCTACCAAGGGGGAGGCCGCTGAGGAGAGGATTTCCGAGTTTGGTGATGATTTAGCCTCTGAAATCTCTGTTCGTCTTGGCATTGACACATTCCAATTAATAAAGAAATATGAAGAAGAAGACCATAAAGACCGAATGAGAATGCAGAAAGGCTTTAACGCACAGATGCGCAGCGAAGCAAAGCGATTAAAGACTTTTGTCACCTATGACACGTTCAGATCGTGGACGCCGCAGGAGATGGCGGCTGCTGGGTTTTACTTCACCGGGGTGAAATCTGGGGTTCAGTGTTTCTGCTGTAGCTTAATCCTCTTTTGTACCAGCCTCAGGAGACTTCCCATAGAAAGCCACAAGAAATTTCATCCAGAGTGCGAGTTCCTTTTGGGCAAAGACGTCGGTAACATTGGCAAGTATGACGTGAGGGTCAGGAGTCCAGAGAAGATGCTGAGAGGAGGCAAAGCCAGGTTCCTAGAAGAGGAGGCCAGACTGGAGTCCTTCCAGAACTGGCCATTTTATGCCCACGGGACATCCCCACGTGCACTGTCAGCGGCTGGCTTTGTCTTTACAGGTAAGGAAACCATTGTCTGAAGTGTTTCTGTGGAGTTCAAAGTTTAGGTTACATTTTTGCAATATTTTATGAATCCCCATTTAATGTGTTAATCACAGTTAATGTGTTAGATGTAAGGTCTATTTCATTACAATTTAACTTGAGCAATTTCATTTCTCTTTAATTTTTTTTTTCTTTTGAGACAGGGTCTCCCTGTAGCCCCAGCTGGCTTAGAACTTACTATGTAGATCAGGCTGGCCTTGAACTCACTATGTTGACCAGGCTGGCCTTAACCTCAGAGAGCCACTTGTCTCTGCCTCCCAAGTGCTGGGATTAAAGGCATGTGTCACCATGCCTGTCTTAAAATTCATTTTAATCTCAACTTTAACTCCAATGCATGAGGGAAATTGCACTTCAGAGCACTGGACTTTGTTGGAATCCTTTAACCATGTAGATGTTATTACAGATGTGAATGAGAACCACAAAAGCACCTGAGTGCCTGCTTAGTCTGCGCATGGGCTGAGCACTAATTCTAATCCAACCAATTTGCCCTTTTCCCTACATTTCACAGCTGAGATCATTGAGGCCCAAAAGATTAGAGAAATGTGCCTCCATTTCCACAGAAACAGCAAAGCTAAATCTTAGCTCTAACCCTATTACTCCATCTAGTCCTGGTGTCTGTCTGCTTCTCCATGACTTTGGTCCTGAAAGCTCAAATAGTATCATGGAGCTTTGAGAAGCACCTGGGGTGGGTGCATTGAGGGCTGTGCATATGAAGAGTGGCCATGATGGGGATGGAGGTCCAGCTCAGAACTGGTCATTTAGATTCAGCCAGAGAGGGCATGGGCGAACAGGCACACTGGAGTCTGTCTTGTTCTGGAACAATCCATCACTTGCAAGGACACACCTGATGCTGCTGGCCAGTCAGAATGTTTTTCTTCATTTGTAGGTAAAAGAGACACTGTGCAGTGTTTCTCCTGTGGTGGATGCCTAGGAAATTGGGAAGAAGGAGATGATCCTTGGAAGGAGCATGCCAAGTGGTTCCCCAAGTAAGTTGTAAACTTAAAATGAGTAAGCTTAAAATTGCTCAGTTGGTCGAGTGCTTGCCTACCGGGCGTGAAACCCTGGGTTCAATACCCAGCATTGCATAATCTCCTGCAGTCCCAGCACTGGGGTGGTAGAGGCAGGAATTTCAAGGTCATCCTTAGCTATAGTGAGTTTGAGGGTGGCATGGACCACAAGCACATACATATGCACATACATGCACACATAGACACGCACAAAATATCAAAGCTAACAAATATTAGTTTTTTAAAAAAGTAAAATGAAACTAAAGATTAAAAAGCCATGTTAGAGTAGTTTCTTTTTTTTAAAAAAGAATATTGTCTTGAATTTACTCTTTCCCCATCCAAAATAGGATTACCCCAGAATTATTCAAGCAAGAAAGATCTGGTCATATTGTGAAAAGTTTCAATTACATAAATTTAAACAATTTTTAGATGTTGTGTTATTATTTCAAATATTAAAATACATCTTATGAAGCAAAAATTTCATGATTTACCTTAATAAGTAAATTAATCTGTACAGAGATGCTATGAAATGGTGTATGAAGTTAGTTGGGAAGTAAATAACAATGTTTAAAGCATTATAAGTGGTTTCACATACTGTGGAATATGCACCAAATGAGAATGTTTGCTGGATATGGTGACACACGCTTGTCATCCTAACACTTGGGCAATAGCACAACAGGATGAAGAGCTCAAGGTCATCTTCAGCTTCATAGTTTGGACTAGCCTGGGTTACATGAGACTCTAAAAAGAAAGAAAATATTTTATTTTAGAAACTCATTTTTTTTGTCTTTTTGACACAGGGTCTTCTTGTAGCCCCAGCTGGTCTGGAACTCACTGTGTAGGCCAGGCTGGCCTTGAACTCACAGAGATCTGCCTGCCTCTGCCTCCCAAGTGCTGGGACTAAAGGAGTGCACCATCACGCCTGGCCTAGAAACTCAGTTTTTATTACTGTAGTGGTACAGTAATAAAATACTTAGAAAAAGAAGTATAGTTTGGGGCAGGGGAGATGGACCAGTAAGTAAAGTGCTTGCTGCATAAGTATGAGACCTGAGTTCAATACCCAGTATCCACATAAAAAGCCAGGAGTAGTGGTACATGCCTGTAATCCTAGTGAAGGAGCCCTGGGACTCCCTGACAGCCAGTCTAGCCAAATCAGCAAGCTCTAGGTCCCAGTAGGAGACCCTGTCTCAAAAAAGGTAGAAAGTGATTGAAGAAGACATCTGACATTGACTTCTGGCTTTCACTCCTATGCCCATACATGTGCACACACGTACAAGCATGTATATGTATACTACACCCATAAGAAAAGAAAAGGGGCCACTGGGCATGGTGCATGCCTTTAATCCTAGCACTTGGGAGGTGGAAACAGGTGGATATTTGTGAGTTTGAGGGCAGCCTACTTTGCACAGCGAGTTCCAGGCTAGCCAACTATTTAGTAACACAATGTTCAACAAACAAACAAACCAAAATACACACAGAAAAGGAAATGTATTTCAATTATTTTTAATGACTTGTTTAATAGGGTGCTGTCTTTGTGTGTGTGTGTGTGTGTGTGTGTGTGTGTGTCTAAACAGGTTGTTTCCAAGTGCTGGGATTAAAGGCTTGCTCCACCACACCAGTCTGTGTTGTTTTGTTTCTTTGTTTTTACCAAATACAGATTAATTTCTTTAGCTAGTTTTCAAACTTCCATTATGGAAAATCTCATAACAGAAGAAATAATATAATAAGCACTTGTCAACACCTGGCCAGATCATATTTTGTCTCTCTCCTGCCCACTGTTTCCTGTGGAATAATAATAACTAGGTTATTTCAAACCTAACTAGGTTATTCTAGCTGTCACATAATGCTATTTATTACTATTTTAGTATACAAATCTAAACTGAGTCTTTTTTTGAAATATTTTATTTATTATTTTTATTTTATGTTTATGAGTGTATTGTTACATGTATGGAAGTGCACCCATGTTGTGCAATGACTGTGGAGGTCAGAAGCGGGTATCAGATCCCCTAGAACTGGAGATATGGACAGTTGTTAGCTGCCATGTGGGTGCTGGGATTTGAACCTGGGTCTTCTGCAAGAACATTCAGTGTTCTTAACTGCTGAGCCATTTCTCTAGCCCCTAAACTGGGTCTTTTAAATTTAAATTAATATATCAGTATTGCTTGTGTGTGTGTGTGTGTGTGTGTGTGTGTGTGCAAACCATGGTACATGTGTGAAGGCCAGAGGACACCCTTATGTAGAGATTGAACTAAGGTTGCCAGGCTTGTGTGGCAAACACCTTTACCCACTGAGCCGTCTTGATACCCCAATGAGATCTTTAAAAAAAAAAAGCAGTGTTGATGAGATGGCTCAGTGAGTAAAGGAGATGCAGCAAAGCCTGGCAACCTGAGTTGGACCCCCAGTACCCAAACAGTAGGAGAGAACTGACTCCTGAAAATTGTTCTCTGACCTGCACATGCATGGCATGTATACACCTACACATATAATAAATAAACACCATCAGAAATTAAAAAAAATAACCATGATATCATTATATCTTCTAAAAAAGATGAACATTGACCAAATATCATCAAATGCACAAATCAACATCCAAATGTCCACATCTTCCTTGTCTTAAGATTTTTAGTTTACAGATTTCATATTTTCACATCTTTTTCTTATTGGTTATTTATTAAACATGCAATCTGTCCTGTAAATTTTCCTGCATTCTAGACTTGGCTGGATGTGTTTTTGCAGGGTCCTTCTGTATTTTGAGTAACCAAATCCCTGGATTAGCAGGGTTTTTTGCTTTTTGTTTATTTTTTTATTTAAAATTTTATTTTATGTGCCTGAATGTTTTGCCTACATGTATGTAAGTGCACCATATGCATGCAATGCTCATAGAGGCCTGGAACTGGAGTTATGGATGATTGTTAGCCACCACATGGGTGCTGGGAACCGAAGAGAGGTCTTCTGCAAGAGCAGCCAGTGCTCTTAATTGTTGAGCCATCTTTTAAAAATGTTAAAAGCTAGGGGTGGTGGCACATGCCTTTAATCCCAGCACTTGGCCTGCAGAGGCAAGTTCAAGGCCAGCCCGGTCTCCATTAGTGAATCTAGGCCAGCTGCAGCTACAGGGAGACCTTGTCTCAAAAACACCCCCCGCCCCCCCAAAAAAAAAGAAAAAAGGAAAAGTTAAAGAACAAACCAGGGGTGGTGGTGCACACCTTGAATCCCAGCACTCAGGAGACAAAGGCAGGCAGCTCTCTGTGAGATTGAGGCCAGCCTGGTTTTTGTAGGAAGTTTCAGGCCAGCTGGAGTACAGGGAGACCCTGTCTTAAAAAAAAGTTTAGGTACACTTTATATAGAAACCTGTTTGAAAATGTAAAACAAAGTTATGAAGGCATAAATAATGGGGCTGGAGAGATGGCTCAGCAGTTAAGAGCATTGACTATTCTTGCAGAGGACACTGGTTTGGTTCCCAGCACCCATATGGTGGCTAACTGGTCTGTAACTCCAGTTCCAGGGGCTCTGATACCCTCTCCTGGCCTCTGCAAGCATTGCATACCCATGGTACACTTATGAACATGCAGACAAAACACTTACACACATGAAAGAAAAAAGATATAAAGAAAATAATAAATGCCTCTGGGCATGCATAGATTTACCCAACAGTGAGGTGGTGAGAAAGTTTCACATTTTACTTTCTTTACTTAAATTTTGAAACATATATTTATTACTCTTGTAGTTGAAATTGAAGAGAAAGTGAAAAGGTTGGGAGGGAAGAAGCTATGAAGAGGAAAGAAGAAAGAGATGAAGGAAAAGTAGGCAAAGAGAGGAACTTTCCCTGAAAGCAATGAGATGGTACCATGGAAGATGGGGCCGGAATTACCAAACCATGGAATGTCACTGTGGCTCCTTGGGTGTTGGTATATACTCTGCAGATGCACCCGCTGTGCTTCAGCCCTGGCCAGAGCACACACTGCTTCTCTTGGACTCTTAAACCAGCTCTGACCTGCTCAGGCTCTGCTCATTCTTAGGATCATGTGTTTAGTGTCCCTGGTTATATTCTGAACAACTATCAGCCACACCATTCACAAGGCAGCATATGACCAACCTCAACTAGAGCCACACATCTGCCTCCATCTGCTCAGGCTCTGCTCATTCTTAGGATCATGTGTTTAGCGTCCCTGGTTATATTCTGAACAACTATCAGCCACACCAATCACAAGGCAGCATATGACCAACCTCAACTAGAGCCACACATCTGCCTCCAGTGGCCCTACTGCCTCTTTTCTGACTCAGGGCAGAGGGGGAAGTGAGCCACATAGGAACTAGCAACTGGCCCCAGAATGTGAAGAAGTGAGACCTGTTAATATGAGAAGGGGCAGGTGGAGATAGACTGAACCAAGCTTGAATCTGGGCTGCCTGACTTCCTGACCTGGAATGAGGCACTGACCCTCTCAGGACTGCACATGTAAAATGCAGATAAGAAGATATAGCTCCCAGGTGACTGTGAGAGTTAAAGTGATGCAGCTGTCTTGCAGAAAGTACCATGTGTTACAGAGCTGGCTGCTGCTCCTTCCATCTGCTTGTCAGCATGAGCACAGCTGCCATCAGAGCTAAGGGTCCCCACATTTCTTGTTTGCTCTATTCTTAGCTTCTTAGTCTTCAATTTTATACCTTTGCTTCATTGTTTCTTTTATAAACTATTGGTAAAAAATTGAATATACTCTTATGCTTGTAAAATTTGAATAATAGGCTGGGTGTGGTGGTGCATGCCTTCAGTTCCACCACTTGAGAAGTAGAGGAAGGCAGATGGCAGTGTGATCCAGGCCAGCCTGGTCTACATAGTTCCAGGCTGGCTGGGGCTACAGGGAGACTCTGTCTCAAAAAGACCGAAAAAAAATATCTGCATTTGTCTTTCAAGAGCTGGAATGTAATAGTTGTTAAAATACCATTTAAAAAATAATGTGGAGTTGGGCATGGTGGCACATACCTCCAATCCCAGCATGTGGATTTAGAGACAGAGGAATTGACTGTCATCCTTGGCTACATAGTGAGTTCTAGGCTATTTTAGGCTACATGACACCCTGTCAACAATAAATAAAGAAGTGTTTTAAAAGTAAGGTGATTTTCAAAGGGCTCAGGGACCCCTTCCCGGAAAATGGAGCAGAAAAATTTTAAGAGCCAAGGAGGAGGTTCATGATCATATGAAAATAGAGTCCTACAGGCTCCTGAGACCCTTCTAATACAAACCTACCACCATGGTGTCAGCATGCACAAGACCCATGCAAATTTAAGTAGACAAAAATCCCAGTACAGAACTGCGGAAATGGACAGTAGGCTCCAATCATAGTCGAGGAATTATTGGCAGTTGAATACTGCTGGGTGAAGAAGAGCTGATCTTCTTAAAAGGAGGAACTCTAGATAGGCTGACTAGACTTCAGTGGATGAACTTTCACTGAGGGACATCTGGGAACACTAACTTGACATGATAGGTTGTGACACAAATGACAGATTGTATGAATTCCAGTGTGTGTGTAGGAGGTTATGGGAGGGTGCAAATGGGAAGGGGGTATAAAGATGATGATTAAGATGTTCTGTATGAAATACACAAAAATGTAATAAAAAATTGAAAAAAATACAGAAAAAAGTAAGGTGATTTTAGTATAACATTTAAAGAAGATTTGGTAACCTCAAGACATATTGTTTTACCTTATATATTCAGATATAGGGCACTTCATGGAGAGATTTATGTACCTGAGCCAGGGACCCTGGATGCCCCAGACATAGAATGTCAGCCATGGAGAATGTGTGGGTTATCTGATGCAGCCCATGTTCTCATGTGATTACAAGAGAACAGGTCCAGATGAGGCTTATCCCCATTGGAAAGAGCTCTTAGCCCACTCCTTACCACACCATTGGACAGAAACGTAAACATCAGAGGAATTTTGAATTTTATTTTAAAACATTTTTCTTTTTATGGATAAAGAATGTGTTCTTAAGATGGTATTCAATATAATTTTTTTTTTTGTCTTTTTGAGGCAGGGTCTCCCTTTAGCCCCAGCTGGCCTGGTCCTTGCTATGTAGACCAGGCTGGCCTCGAACTAACAGAGATTCACCTGTCTCTGCCTCCCAAGTGCTGGGATTAAAGGCATGTGCCGCCATGCCTGGCCAATATGAGTATGATTTTTTAAAAACATTATTTTTATGTGTATGAATGTTATGCCTGTGTGTATGTAAGTGCACCTGTGTCATGCAGTGCCTGTGGAGGCCAGAAGAGGGCATTGAATCTCCTGGAACTGGAGTTGCAGATGGTTACTGGCTGCCACATGGGTGCTGGGATTCATGAACCTGGGTCTTCGTTGAATCTCCTGGAACTGGAGTTGCTGATGGTTACTGGCTGCCACATGGGTGCTGGGATTCATGAACCTGGGTCTTCTGCAAGAGCAGCCAGTGCTCTTAACTGCTGAGCCATCTCTCTAGCCTCTCGATATGATTTTTAAATATTAAAATTAATAAGTTACTATCTGTTACTTAAACAAAAATCATTATTTTTGGATGGGCACTATTACTCAGAGGGGAAAGGCATCTGCTGCTGAGCTTGATGATCTGAGTTTGAACCTGGGGTCCACATGGTAGAAGGAGAGAACCAGTTTCTGCACATTGTTCTCTGAGCTCCACACAGGTGCTGTGGCAAGCTTGTATGCACACATACATACACAAATAAGTAAATAAATAAAGAAATATAATAAAATGAAAATTATGATTTCTTTGTTCAATAGATGAAATGCATTACTATTATTTTTCATATAGTTCCCTTTACTGTCAATAACTATGATTTAACTACAGGAACTAGATTTAGTTACCACAGCTCAATTCAAAAAGATAAAAACATTCCTCTCTCTATTTAGTGTAAATTAATCTTTTTGATTGTATTACATATTTATTTCAAGAAAGACAGACATCAGGATATAGTGGTTCATGCCTATAGTTTGGGCTACTCCTGAGTCTAAAGCAGCAGGATTGCTTGAGGCCAGGAGTTGGAAGTTGACCTACACAGAGAGTTCACATGTAAAATAAAAATTAAACTAATCTCAGGATTTAATTTTAAACAACAACACATTTTTGTCATTAATGCAAATAAAAAGTGATTCTACCCAAACAATGGTAATTCTCATGAGTAAAGTTTAGGGCAAGTTTTGATGTTTTTTCTTTTAAAGATTTATTTTTATTTACATGTATGTGTGAGTGTATATCATGTGTATACATGTGCTAGTGGAGGTCAGAAGAGGGTGTCTGGTCTCTTGGAACTGGAGTTATAGATGGTCTGAGTTGCCATGTAAGTGCTGGGAACCAAACCTGGGTCCTTTGCAAGAGCAGTGAGTGTTTTTAACCACTGAGCCATCATTCCAGTTCCTTGATAGTTTTTTTTTATGTCTTTTAGGACAGGGTCTCCCTGTAGCCCCAGCTGTCCTGGAATTCACCATGTAGACCAGGCTGGCCTCGAACTCACAGAGATCCGTTTGCCTCTGCCTCCCGAGTCCTGGGATTAAAGGTGTGCACCACCACGCCCGGCTCCAGTTCCTTCATAGTTTTAATGAAGCATAAGATTCATGAATTTGATAGATTTTTAACAATTGCACATTGTGATATGGAATATCTCTATCACACTGCTGAGGTAAATTTTAATTATATTTTTAATTATAGATGTGAATTTCTTCAAAGTAAGAAGCCCACAGAGAAAATTGCTGAGTATATTCAGAGCTATGAGGGATTTGTTCATGTAACGGTGATTTGTAGCAGCAAACTTTTTCTCCCAAGTCGTCTTTTGATTACCTAGTAATATTTGAATCACAAGAGCTCTCCCAAGTGTTCTCTTTATTTCGTGGGTTGTGTCTCTTTTTTCTTTCTTTTTTTGGTCTTTTGGAGACAGGGTCTCCCTGTAGCCCCAGCAGTTCTGGAACTCACTATGTAGACCAGGCTGGTCTTGAACTCACAGGGCGCTGGAATTAAAGGCAAGTGCCACCATGCCTGGCTCCAGGACTGGCTTTGCACTGGCTCTGCCCCCTTCATCCTCCCTCTTCTCTGAGGCCACTGCCCTGGCTTCCCTTTGCTGCCTCCATCTGCATGCCTGGTTTAGTCTTCTGACCTGGCTCGGGAGAGGGCCTCAGAGCTGGCTCCTTCCAGCTGCTGATTTAGCCTCTTAAACTACTAAGGACTCCCTAGTGGGGAGTGGTGGGAGACCCGCCCCAAATTGACTTAAGCAAAACAGAATGTGTTGGTCAACTGACTCAGAAGACCAGAACCCCACAGAGAACATGGACTGAAAGTCAGGGAGGAGGGCGATGGCTCCTCAGGAAAAATCTAGGGTTAGTTGCTCAATTGGAAAGGCCTTTCTAAAGTTAACTTCTTTCCCGTGTCTTAATTCCTCTTTAGTCAAATCTCTCTGTGGTGTCTGACTACAGTTCTGTTTTTGAGCTGGGTGTCTGGTAAGAGTGACCCTGAGAAGGTTCCAGGTGGCTACAGGGAAACATCCTTTCTGTTGTTTCACACTGCACAAAACATTTCCAAAATTTATGGGAATCAAATCAAAATTAAAAGAATGCTTTGCCAACAACTGTCTCTCTAATGAAATTTCATTTTAAGGGGGGAGGGAGTTCTTCCGTTTTGTCTCATAGATAGGTGCATAATTTGTTAGTCAAACAATCAATAACATGAATTTTTTTTCCCTTTAGGCAGAAAATTTTGTGGATTCCTGGGTAAAAAGAGAATTACCTATGACAGCAGGTAAGACTTCAGGCGCGTTCCAAAGGCTTTGCCCCTCGTTCTGTTTTCGGCCCTTTCATTTTCTCTTCATCTGTACCACTATGACTCTCTTTTTGTTATTTTTGTTTATTTGATTATTTATGTATTATTTATTTATTTCATGTGTATGAGTGTTTTGATTGCATGTGTATAGGTGTACCCATGTGTGCAGTGCCCATGGAGGCCATAAGAGGGCACTGGATTCCTTGAAACTTTTGTTACAGAAGGTTGATGGCCATGTGGGTGCTGGGAACTGAACCTAGGTCCTCTGGAAGGGCAGCCAGTGCTCTTAACTGCTGAGCCAGCTCTCCAGTTCCCACAGTTCTTTAAAAAAAATCATTTTCATGTGATTTCTGTTCTTATGCTTGTTTTTCTAATCTTTTTACATTTATTTATTTGTTGTTTATGTTAGGAGGGGCATACACATGTGCTGATATGTGCTTTCAGGAATTGGTTTTCTTTCCATAAAATTTGGGCTTCAGGGATCAAATTCAGGTTCTCTGGCTTTTGCAAGAGCCTTTACCAGCCTGGAGTGACTTAGTTTTCAGTGTATATAAGCATGGGTAAATATGATAAGGTCAGTGCCTTAACTGACACTTCCCTTAAAACAGCTAAAATTTTCTGGATGAAATGTTTTGAAAGCATTCTTCAGGACCGCTTATATCTTAGGTTGGTTTCTAGCTCAAGGATTACCAGGCATGGACCATCACACCTAGTTTTTGAGGTGCTGGGCATGGGATCTAGAACCTTGTAAATGCTAGGCAAGCACTCTGCCAACTAATCCCCAGTTTCTTAAATGGCTCAGTGTATCTTAAGAAATAAAGGAATACTGACACTAAGGGAAGTGACTGGTCTGGAGATATAGGTCAGTTGTGGAGCACTTGCTTAGCATGGCCAAGGGCCTTCAGTTCCATCCCCAGCACATCAAGTAAAAAAAAAAAATCTGAGGTTTGAAATTTATCTTGGTGGCAGGGTGCTTATCTAGCAAGTATGCCGGGCCCTGCGTTCTGTCCCTAGTAGGGGTTGGAGTGCATGGGGAAAGGGAACACAGGACAGGATGACCACAATGATGACACAGCAACAATTCTCTGGTTAACTGATTATGGTGGCTCATACCTGTAATCCCAGCACTTGGGAGGTAGAGTTCAAGGCCAGCTTGGACTATGATACTGAGTTAGAGGCCAGTCTGGGCTACATAAGACCCTGTCTCAAGAACAAAAATGAAGAGCGAGAGAGAGAGAGAAAAAAAGAATTCTAGGATTAGTGCCAGGTATGGTAGCCCATATCTGAATCACAGCACTTAGAAAGCCAAGGCAGAAAGATCCCAAGTTTAAGGTCAGCCCAGACTTTATAATAAAATACTGTCTCAAAAAACTCCAAACAATCTCACAACCCTAATAACAAACCAAACCAAACCAAAATAAAACATCTTCTAGTAACTTGCTAAAATGATAACAAAGGGAAAAAGGAAAGGCTTCCAGTATTTATTCTCTAGGCCTTTAGAAAACACAGAGTTCTTCTGTGAGCCAGAATTGTAGTCCCCTTCAGTGAGCTGGAGCTGGGGTCACCTTCTGTGAGTTGAAGCTGTGAGCTCTTCCAGTAAGCCTGGAGCTGTGATCCTCTACCATGAACCTTGGGCTGTTGTCCCTTCCCATGAAATTGAGGCTATGGTCCTCTCCTGTGAGCTGGAGCTGTAGTCCCCCACTTTAAGCTGGAGCTGTGGAACCCTCCTGTAAACCCAAAGCTGAGGTTCCCTCTGGTGAACCTAGGGTGGTAGATCCCTTCCTGTGAGCTGGAACTGTGATCACTTCCTGTGAGCCTGAGTTGTGGTCCCCTCCTGTGAGCTGGAGCTGTGGTTCCCTCCCGTCGTAAGCTGGAACTGTGGTCCCCTCCTGTGAACCTGGAGCCGAGGTTCCCTCTTGTGAGCTAGAGTTGTGGCCCTATCTCTTGAATCTGGAGCTATTGTCCCCTCCCATGAACCTGGAGCTGCGGACCTCTCCTATAAGCTAGAACTGTGGTTCCCTCCTATGAACCTGGATCTGTAGCCCCCTACTGTAAGCTGGAGCTCTGGTTCCCTCCCATGAACCAGAACTGTAGTCCCCTCCTGTGAACCTGGATCTGTGGCCCCCTCCCATGAACCTGGAGCTGTGGTCCTCTCCTGTGAGCTGGAGTTGTGGTCTTTTCCCGTATACTTGGAGCTGTGTTCCCCTCTCATGAGCTGGAGCTGTGTCCCATACTGGGAGCTTGGAGCTGTGTTCCCTACTTGTCTGACAGAACTGTGGTCCCCTCCTAGGAGTTGGAGCTGTGGCTCTGTCTCGTGAGCTGGAGCTGTGATTCCCTCATATGAGCCTGAAGTCTTAGTTTACTACCATGAGCTATGGTTCCACATTCTTCTGGTGGTAGGCTGATGGTGGAGCAGACTGGAGGATGCAGGACTTTTTGATAGTGGGCAGTAGTTTCAGTCTTCTCTGAGTGACTACATTCCCCATAGCCTCTTCCCCTGAGGTCCCAGGTTGTGCATGGCAGAGGCTTTGCCTCTTATGGCTGGGAATGGAAAGATCTCTGTCATTTGCAGATTCTGGTCTTGGGAGGACTGATTCTCTAGAACAGACTTGCCACCTCCCCTGAGGCCCCAGTTGTGGTCCCCACTCTATACGTGATCCTGGGTACCCAGGCCTTGATGTTGAACCTCTCCCATTACCAGACACCAAGAGGTTTTCCATTATTTTTTTGTTACTCTTCTAGAGCTTCAGTATGTCTTCATCTATGTCCTAATTGAACTTGTAGAGATAAAAATCAGAGTCTAGGAAGTTAAAAAGAAGAAAGCACTGTAATAACTAAACTGATAGAACTCTCAAACTACTAATATATATCTTAGAATGTAAATTCACCATTCTATATGTCTACTACGATCTTTGAATATTATTTACTGACAAAATCGCATGACCAAGTTTCAACAATAATGTAAAATTTGTCTCTGTTCCTGTACTGAGAGTTTGCCATTTACTCCCTTTCCAAATTCTCCTTCTACAAAGTTTTTTTTAATGTATTTGTTACTTCTTAAAGAAAGCAATGATAATAAAATATTATAAATAAAAAATAAAACACAGAGTTGTTCCTTTGACCACATTGTAAGAATCTACAAGAAAGGGTGACATTGTAGACGTGAAGGGTGTGAGTACTGTTCAAGAAAAATGCCCATGAATGTTAAGATGGCAGAACTAGAAGCGTCTACAGTGTTACCTGGCATACTCTTGGCATTGTTAACAAGCAAGTTAAGGGCAAGAGCCCTCCTCCTTCAGGAAGGTCTCATCTTTTATTTTATGTATATGAGTGTTTTTATATGCATAAGTGTACCATGTGTGTGCAGTGCTCACAGAGGCCAGAAGTGCATTGGATCCCTTGGAATTGGAGTTAGGACAGTTATTAGCTGTCATGTGTGTTAGAATTTAGAGAGCAGGAAGGAAAGTGGAGTTGGGAAAAGAGACCAATGTCAGACCTTCAACAGGACAAGGCTGCGTTTATTCAAGCGCAGTAAGTGACAGCAGTCTTTCCACAGGATGGAAGCAACTGTATTGTGAATGGGGAGAGTTAGAGTTCACACAGGGTCTAGGGCATGAGGAAGCAGCTGCAGGGGTCTACATGTCTCATTTTCTGGGCCACTTGCTCTAGCAGGACAGGCTATCTTGAGCAACAGGCTGTCTCAAACAGTTCTCTCTGAGTTCCTGAAGTGGCTGATCTGGGTGTGATTGATTGATAAGGTTAATAACCGCGCCAGAGGCCAGTAAGGTCAGCAGAATTTTCAGAGGAGTTCTGTTTATTTTGCAGTTGGGGCGTTTTATCAATGTGCGTGCTGGGAACCAAACCTGGGCCCCCTGGAAGAATAGAAAGTGCTCTTTTAAAATGTTTTTAATTTTTATTTTATGAGTGTATTGCCTACATGTATGTGAGTGCACCCATGTCATGCAATGCCGCAGAGGTCAGAAGAGGGCTTCGGATTCCCCTGGAACTGGAGTTAAGGATGGTTCTTAGCTGCCAAGTGGGTGCTGGGAATCGAACCCGGGTCCTCTGCAAGAGCACTCACTGTTCTTAACTGCTGAGCCATCTCTCCAGCCCCTAGAAAGTGCTCTCAACGTCTTAGCCAACTCTCTGGCCCAAGGGCAAGATTCTTGGACAAGAGAATTAAAGTGTGTATTAAGCATATTAGTAACTGTAACAGGGAGGGCTGGAGAGATGGCTCAGTGGTTAAGAGCATTTTGCTACTCTTGCAGAAGACCCAGGTTCTAGTCCTAGTACATATATGGTGGCTCAGAATTATTTGTACCATGGAATCTGATGCCCTCTACTGGCCTCTGTGGGCACGAGGCATGTACATGGTACACATATACATATGCAGGCAGATACTCATAAACATAAAACAAATCTTAAAAAAAAGATCTTGGCTGAGCCCATGCGTGGCAGCTTAACCGGAGTTAAACTGAGCAGCCAGCAGCCCTGAGGGCTGGCTCCATAACACAGAGCGTGCTGCAGCCTGGACCTCTGCTGTCTTTCCAGTCTTGACTGCAAAGCCACCTTTTAACTGGTACTGCCTTGCAAGGACTGGTCTGTCAGCAGGCTGTAGGGACATGTTACCACTATAGTCTTGGTGGTTATTTCTAATTCTATGACATATAATTGGTTGATCTTGCTTCAGACCCTCCTCTGGTAGACATGGTGAAATGTGAAAAGCCAATAAGCTGGTGGCTCACGATGCACACAGGGAAAAGCAGAAGTTTATTTTATCTGCCTTTACAACATTTCTTTCCCTCTGTAAAATGTTTGGTTGAATGTCCTTGGAAAATGTTACCCTGATTCACAATGGTAGTATAGGGCCAACATACAAGCTACCACTCCAATGTGTATAGTAGACTTTGGGAAAAGTGACCTTTTTTTCATGTATTCATTCTGAATAGTTGACATGTAGATTTATACAGTCTTTTAGACCTACTCAAGTGATGCTTACAGTGCTGTTACTGTGTGCCCATCATAGATTTGTTCTTTTTTTTTTTTTTTTAGTGTTGCTCTTGCTGTGCAATAAATGCTATATTTAGTTTACCTAGCAGAAGCTTGACCTTGCACTAGTACAGACCTTTGGACAGACTTAGTTTTTGTACATAACCTTGTACAATCTTGCAGCAGAGGCCAGCAATGTAAGATACATATCTGGACTCTCTTGCATTATAGAATTTTTTCTTGTTCTGAGTATCTTTGACATTACAACTGTCAAAAACAAACTGGTTTTTCAGATCTTTTTCTGAGACCTTTTAAAGCTAAGATTACATGCAAGAATTGACTTTACAGCTACTAATTTTGACACCTTTTAGATCTGTAAGAGTGTGTTGTATTGAAACAACAAGCGCAGTTAGTGCTGCATTTGGGATATTTAGTTTTCTCTTGAGTTGAACATCATGTGATGTATTCATTTATACCATCTAATATATGACACACACTGTTGTAATATGTATAATTTTGTGGTCTTTATTTCCCTTTGTATTCAGTTTAAACATCTAAATAAATTGCTGTATTGTGCTTAATGCAAAAAAAAAAAAAAGATCTTGGGCTAGAAAGATGACAGTGGTTAAAAGCACTGGCTACTCTTGCAGAGGACCTAAGTTCGATTTCTGGCACCCTCATGGCAACTAACAACCATCTCTAACTCCAGTTCCAGGGGAATCCAGTGACCTCTTCTGACCTCCACAGGCATTGCAGGACACAGGTGAACTTACATACATGCAAACAATACACTCATATACATAAAGTAAAAAAATGATAAATAAAACAATTTTTTTTGTCTTTTTTCTTTTACGGTTCCAGTCAAATTTTATTTAAGATACTTTTATATTTTATCAATGAAGAACAAACGACTTTAAGGAAAACCATGAGTCAATAACATCATCATCTTAATGACCCAGAATAATCTTTTTTCAGAATGTAGACCAGGCTGTCCTTAAACTCACAAAGACCTGCTTGCCTCTGCCTCCCAAGTGCTGGGATTAAGGGTGTGTGCCACCATGCCCAGTTTAAATAAAATATTTTTAAAAAGAATTTATAAACTGGGTGTGGTGGTGCATGCCTTTAATCCCAGCATTTTGGAGGCAAAGGCAGGTGGCTCTCTGTGAGTTCAAGGCCAACCTGGTCTACATAGTGAGTTCTTGGTCAGCTGGGACCACAGGAAGACCCTGTATCAAAGAAACAAGAAACCAACCAAACAAAAGAACTTATAAGGGGGCCAATGAGTTAGATCATTTCACCTACCACTATGGAGGGATAGCTTGAACTCTGCGATGAAAGCCCTCTGGTCTCACCTTCCCCTTTTATTTAAGCTTACGGCAAGGACAGTGTCTTTGCTAATGAAGAACTAAGGCTGGACACATTCAAGAACTGGCCCCACGATTCACCTGCAGGTGTGGCAGCTTTGGTCAGAGCAGGCCTTTTCTACACAGGTGAGTCAGTACGCTGTGCCTATCAGATGCTCTAATTTGGTCTCACATTGATCTCCACTCAGCAATCTCCACTCTTTCATCATTCCTTACAGAGCCCTTTGCTGCACTGCAAGTCCTCTCAGCTTTCCATAGCTCCCTCAGTGCTCAGCCTCCAATCTTGAAACCTGAGGTCTAGACTGACAGTGAGCACAGGTAGTCTGTGTGGGATAATTACATGTTCTTTCATTCTATACTGCTTTTTTCCCATCATTCTAGCTCCCTCCACTCCAGAAGGCTCCTGGAAACTTTTACAAGACATTTCTGGTTATCTGTCTATCTATCTATCTATCTATCTATCTATCTATCTATCTATCTATCTATCTATCTATCTAATCTATCTATCATCTCCTTCCTTCCTTCCTTCCTTCCTTCCTTCCTTCCTTCCTTCCTTCCTTCCTTTCTTTTTGTTTCTGGTGTTTTTGAGACAGGGTCAAAATATTGGAACTCAATATGTAGACCAGGCTGACCTCACTCTCATAGAGATCCACCTGTATCTATCTCCTGAGTTCTGGGACTAAAGGCTAAAGGCGTGTTCCACCATGGATGGCCTTCTTTTTCTTTTTATGTGTGATGTGAGTGTGGCGTATTTCTGTGTGGGTGTATGCTCACTTCTGTGTGGGTAGGCAGAGGCCAGCAGCAGGCATCGGGTATCCTGCTCTGTCACTCGCTGCCCAATTCCCTTGAGACAGAATGTCTCACTGAACGTGGAACTAGGCTGGCAGACAGAAAGCCCTTCCTCTGTATTCCTCCCACAGCGCTGGGGATACAAGTTTGTGCTCAACTACATCAGTTGTTTATATGGATGCTAAGATTTGAACTCAGGTCCTTGCATTTGCACAACAAGCTCTCTTACCTAGTGAGCTATCACTCTAACTCCCTTATATTTCTTTAGCCAAAACTCAGATGGCCATATCTACTTTTAGGAATTGCTGAAAAATCCAGTATTTTTCTTGGGCAGCAGTGTGCCCTGCCAGAATTGGGGTTTCTAGGAGTTGGTTAGTCACTGAAGTGCTTGGCGAGCAAGCATGGGAACCTGAATTCAGATCCCCAGCATCCATGTACAAAAGCCATATGTGGTGGCATGTGTCTGTAATCCTAGTGCTGAGGAGCAGAGACAGGCAGGTCCCTGGTGCTCAGTGGTCAGCTATTCTTGCCCAATCAGTGAGCTCCAAGTTGAGTGAGAGACTCTTTCTCAAAAAAATTTGGAGAACACTCGAGGAAGAAACCTGACATTGACCTGGGGCCTCCACGCATGTGTGGTGCATGCACATGTCAACACACAGACACAGTCACAGATACACACACACACACACACACACACACACACACACACACACACAAATTCAGGTTTCTATTACTATGAAAAAATGTGAGAGTAGGGATGTGGATTGTAGTCTTTACTACACTCTGCTCAGAGAAGAAAAATCTGGGAACTGGTTTCCTTATATTCAATGCATGGAGAATCTTCTACCGGTTCCTGGGGTTCTCTCTTTAGCCGCTAGTCACTAGAAGCTCTACTGTTATCCACAAAGCTGGTTCCCTTCAGCTAAGTCTCTGTCTGAGGTACTAAAAGGGCAAGAGGGAAAGGATACTGTGTGCTCCCTCACTGTCCTGCTGGTCTTCCTCAGACCAAATGCACCCGAGTGATTGTGGAGTTTCGTGCAGACATTTCACTGAGGGATCACGTAGGTATCACAAATACAACAGAAAAGATTAGAATGGGAATTCTGCAGTTTATCTAACAGACAATTTGCTCTGTCAATGACAACCTTCTTACCTCACAGTCTTAACCCTTTCTCTCTGCCCTCACTATTGTGTCTTCCTCCTGCCAGCCTTCCTCAACACTCCTGGGCAACCTACTTCTATTTCTAGTGGAATATTTCTACACATAATGTGGGAAGAGCTGGTTCTTCATGATCTTGCTTGTGCAAAGGCTCCTAAATTTGTGTTTTTCTCCCCTAATCTCAAAATATATTCTTTCTGATTTATTCATCAAACAAATGCTTATTGTTGCCTAGATTTCTGAGTCATCAGTGTCCTGAACAGACAGAAATCTCTTCTCCCTCATGGAGATTCTGTTCCAGGTTCTGATTAAAAGTGTCTTAGGAAGATAGGTCAGGCAGAGGGTGTTCATCAGAGTACACAGTGCATAGGAACATTCAGAGGCTGTTTGATGATCATCCCATTAAAGACCCAAGATTCCTATATGGAGCATCGGTACCTGGTCACCCATGTATGGCTTTGCTACACAATCCAATTGGAGATGCAAGTAGGGTTTCACTAATCATTTTGGAAGTTATTATCTGCTTCCACAAATGTTTGTGCTCTTGATACTGATCATATTTCCTTACTTCTAGGCAAAAGGGACATTGTCCAGTGTTTTTCCTGTGGAGGTCATATGGAGAAGTGGGAGGAAGGTGACGATCCATTAGAAGATCACACCAAATACTTTCCCAAGTGAGCAAAATGAATGCCTTGACTTTGAATGCACTTGGACAGCGGTTCCCTCACCCCCTACTTTTTCTGTACTCTTTGCCATTGCTCTGATTTACACTATGGAGGACATGTGTTTGTGTCACGCATTGCTTCATGACACTGTCCCTGTCTCTCCTTTCTCTCATCAGTTAGATCTTGGGTTTAGTTAAATCAGTATTCACACTTTTAAAGACAGGGTCTCTCTATGCAGCCCAGGCTGGACTTGAACTCATGGTCCTCCTGCCTTAGCTTCCTGAATGCTGGTGCTACAGGGTGCACTACCATGCCTAGTAATTCCATGTCTTTCTGATTCCTTTGATTACAAATTACTTCTTTTTGCTCTTATTCTGGAAGCTTTTAATATTTTCTGTTTCCTGTGGTTTTGTTTCTGTGTTTTTTCTTTTCAAGTGGTGGGGACTGAACACAGGGACTTTGGCATGCCAGACAAGGCCTTTACCATCGATCTATAGTCTTATCCTTTTCTGTGAATTTTCAAATTTATTTTATTTATTTTTTACACATAAAACTCTTTAGAAGTGGCCAACAGCAAGAATACATTTGCTTTCCCTAAATAATTAGTAATAATTTTTCAGACCTAAATACTAATATGTGAGATTTTAAAGTGAATGTGTCTGGGGGCTGGAGGGATGGCTCAGTGGTTAAGAGCACTGACTCCTCTTGCAAAGGACCCGGGTTTGTTTCCCAGCACCCACATGGTGGTTAACAACCATCTGCAGCTCCAGTTCCAGGGATCTGATGTCTTCTTCTGACCACCATTGCAGTGCACGACATGGGTGCACTTACACATGCAGACAATACACTCATACACATAAAATAAAAATAATAAATAAAATATTTTTTAAAAAAGTGAATGTGTCTGGCTGGGCACAGTGGTGCACACCTGTAAATCCTGGTACTTGGAAGACTGTAGCAAGAGCATTGTGTGTGTAGGTTTTTAAAATATGAACTTCTGGGGCTGGAGAGATAGTGGTTAAGAATACTGACTGTTCTTGCAGAAGACCTGGGTTCGAATCCCAGCACCCACATGGCAGCTAACAACTGTCCATAACTCCAGTTCCAGCAGATCTGACAGCTTCTTCTGTCCTCTGCGGGCATTGAATGACATGGGTGCACTTACCTACAAGCAGGCAATACCTGTATACACATAAGATAAAAATAATAACATTAAAAAAACATGAACTTCTTTAATATGATTGATTTTAAAACAAATGTAAGAATCTAGCAGTTGTAAGTTAAGAAAGAAAAGAACAATTGAAGACATCTTTTGGTATGGTATTCCTTTGAAGGCATGAAAAGCTGTGCCTATATTGAAGTCTCTGGTGTCTTTTTTAGTTCTACAAGTGTGTTCTGTCTGCGTCTAATGTATACTTAACCTTGCACTAAATTATTTTGATATTAGAAGAATTTAAGTCTAATCTGTGTAACTTAAAAAGTTAAGGTTTTAAAGAATTATGTTTTTGAGATAGAATGGTGATAATAGGGCAAATACATAAAAATATTCTTTAAATATTTTTATGTGTATACATGTTTTGCTTGCATGTAAGTAAGTGCACTTGTGCATGCAGTGCTTGTGGAGGCAAGAAGACAGTGTCAGAGCCCCTAGAACTGGAGTTAGCAACAGTTGTTAGCTGCCATGTAGATGCTGGGAACCAAACCTTGGTCCTCTGCAAGAGCAGCTAGTGCTCTTAACTGCTGAGCCATCTCTCTAGCCCTGAAAAATATTCTTTAAAAATGTTTTATTAGCATATATTAATTATAGATAATGGGGTTCGTTGTGACATTTTCCTACAAGTACACAGTGTATTTTGACCATATTCACTAATACCAGCCTCCTGGGGCCTTCTCTCCTCTTTATTTTTTAAATTAAATTTTTATTTTTTGGGCATTTCATACTGTATTTACATCATTCCCACCCCTCCTTCTCCCCTTTCCAATTCATTCACATTCCCCTCACTCCCTCTCAATATCCTGACCTCTTCTTTAATTATTATTGTTATATATAATATTGTTATATATAATATATATATCCTACTGAGTCCATTTAATGGTGCTAGTATGGACATGTGTTTAGGGCTGACCACTTTGAATTGCTGTTACCCTCTCTTATCCCCATCTCACTCCTGTTAATCTCCTTCCTCTTAGAATGCTGTGTTTGAGACCAGCCAGGGCTACATAGTGAGATCTGGCCTCAGCCTTAGTAAATAAATAAATAAGAATATTTGCATCTAATTTTGTGGTTTGAAGATGTTTGAGAATAGTGTGCAGGGACATGGCGTCCTGACCTCCGCCTCCCCCTTGTAAGAGCTTGGGTATCTGTGGTATTTCCTGGAACTGTTTATCACAAGGACTTTCTCCTGATTCTGAGAGAAAGTACACCTGACCCAAAAACTAGCCTTACAGTCAGGTGATCCCAATTATCATGTG
>NW_008342851.1:4042589-4048701 GCF_000622305.1 Nannospalax galili
TTTGGATGTACTAGGTGTAGGTAATAAGTTGTTGAAGTGGTCTTCTTAATTCTTGAGATGATAACTTAGGATGAAATCTCGTTTTGTTTAGAATGTGTTCTAGAATCTATCAACTCACCTCTTATGTGACTTTTTGGTCTTCTCCTCTCATGGCATTTTATCCCTGCAACAGAAAACTAGTACTGTGGTTTAAAGGACAACATCAGTAATAGAGGATGTATGGGCTAAGCACTAATGTCAGGAAATCAAATATTCCCAGTGCCTTAGGAGGCTCCTGTGCCACCTCCAAGTCTGCACTGATACTTGTTCTTCCCATCCAGACATAACATCATCCTGGTTTTCAGTTAATTATTCTTCTCTTCTCTGTATGACTTTTTACCGTGTGTGTGTGTATATGTGTGTGTGTATGTGCGTGTGTGTGTGTATGTGTGTGTATCTCCACAAGCATGTTTAACTTTGCCTGCTCTCTTTTTTGTTGCTTTTCTTTTAGTTTTCTTTCTACGTGTGTGTGTGTGTGTGTGTGTGTGTGTGTGTGTGTGTGTGCATGTGTGTGTGTATGTGCGTGTGTGTAACTCAACAGAGATCCACCTGAGGGAGAGATGAGTGCTATGTGCATATTCAGTCACTGAGCTACACCACAGTCTATGTTTGCTTCTTTTTTTCTGAGTGTTGGAGATGAAGTTCAGGGCCTTATGCATGGAAGGGAAGCACTCTGTCACTGAGCTACATCTTCAGCCTTTGATATTTTTGAGACAGCATCTTAACACTTGGCTAACCTTAATTTTTTGTGTAGTCCAGGTTGGTCATGAGCTCACAATCTTCCTGCTTCAACCTCATGAGTGCTGGGATTATAGACATGCTTGGATTGCCTGATTTTTTTTTTTTGTTGTTGTTTGTTTTGGTTTGTCTTGGTCGGTGTAGAATGGGTGTTTGAGGCAGGGTCTCATGTAGCCCAGGATAGCCTCAAACTCAGTATGTAGAGAGGATGGCCTTAAGCTCTTCATCTGCTTGCCTCTGCTTCCTAAGTTCTGGATTATAGACATTCCCCTCCAAACCCAGATTTGAAAAAATGATATGAGGTTTATTCGACAGAACATAGAAGATTCAAAATGTTGAATGACAGTAGCAGCCATGTTCTCTCAGGCACACATCTCTATAGGAGACCCCCTGGGCTTTCAGTTGCTAGTGGGGGCCTGGAAAGCGCTTAAATTCAGACCCTAACAAGAAAAGGACTACAGAGACTCACAATTGGTCAAAGTGTAGAGAACAAGTGACTATGGAGTGCTCAACCCTAAATGGGACAGCCATATCACAATCCTTTACTCAAGGCTCAAGGAACACTGGGAAGGAGGTTTGTAAGAGCCAAATGTTGAGGTGGATCATTGGGAAATGGTGTCTTCTGGACATGACATGGGCCCTTGCACTCATGAACTCGCAGTGGCTGTGGTTGCTTATCTGCATAAGATCTGCACAATATCATAGCAGTTTACATTCCGGCAGGGTTAGGAAGGGGGCTCTTTAAGTTCCAACCCTAGCGTGGTAGCTACTGGCTTTTGATGGCTCTCAGGAGGGAGAGTCAGTTTGCTTCAGGGATGTGTCCCATGGTAGGTTTTCCAACTGTAGTGGATGACTATACATGCATGCACGTAGAGGTGAAAGTAATTGGACTCAGTGAGCTCTGAAAAGAGGACACGAAGTTAGGGGGAGTACGTGGTGGGGGCATCTGGAGAGGTTGGAGGGGGCAGTGGGGAGTGGATGTAATAAAAATTCATTGTATACATCCATGTATTAGTTACTTTTCAGGTGCTGTGATTGAATACCCTGCCAGAAAGCAACTTAGAGGAGAAAAAGATTTATTTTGGCTTACAGTTCAAGGGGAGATACAGTCCATCACAGAGAGAGAGAGAGAGAGAGAGAGAGAGAGAGAGAGAGAGAGAGACTACGGACCAAATTACTTGATGAATATAGTTATAAGAAGTAGAAGTTGGGCCAGGCTATAAAACCTCAAGATTCACCCCCAGTGATGTACTTCCTTCAGCAAGGTTCCACTTTTTTGTTGTTGTCTTTTTTTGAGACAGGGCCTCCCTGTAGCTCCAGCTGGTCTAGAACTCATTATGTAGACCAGGCTGGCCTTGAACTCAACAGAGATCCACCTGCCTCTGCCTCCCAAGTACAAGGCTCCACTTCTTAAAGAATCCATAATCTTCCCAAACAGTGGCACAAAGTGGGGACCAAGTGTTCAAATACATGAGCCTATGGGGGAAGTTTCTCATTCAAACCACATTCCATCCCTGACTCCCATAGGCTCATGGCCATTTCATGGTGCAAAATACATTTAGTCCAGCTAGTAAAGTCTCCATAGTCTTTAATAGTACCAATACCGTTAAAAGGTCCAAAGTATCTTCCTATCTTCTGAAACTTAAGACAATCTCTTAACTGTGATACTCTTACGTACTTCCAACACGTAATGGCACAGAATCTACATTCTCATTTCAGAAGGGAGGAATAGGGGCCCAGGAGGAAATGTTGGACTAAAACAAGAAAGACAGAACCCCAATAGGGCAAGCACAGTGTCTTGTAACTCAATATCCTATGCCTGGGGCTTCCGTTTTAAAGGATTTAGGTGGTTCTCTTGGCTCTATCTCTCTTGGGTTGTTTCCTAGGCTGTATCTGGACTCCTTGGAAAATGTCCCACAGATCTGTCCTTTCCAACATCTTGGGGTCGCCACTCAACCCAGGCTTCACCTCCACAGCTTCACACAATGACCCCTAGGACCTCCTTGCAAGGACTCTGACTCTGAGAGACATTGCCTGGCTCCACAGATCTCTGAAAATATAGAGAAAGAATCCATGACCCTCTAAATCTTGCATCTTTCGTGTCTCCAAGGATGTCATCAGCTGGGTGACACTGTTGTGTTGCCAGCTCAGGACAGACCTTGGCTGTCTTGGACCATAGTTGTGGTAGCTTCTGTATGATAAAGCTGGTGAGAAACTTCCCTAGGTCGTTGTTTTCTAGAAGCATAAAACCACTTAGGTTCTTTCCTTTTATAAGTTGGAGCCTTATCAGGGTGGGGTATTGTCCTTGGTATCGTTCTGATTGTTCCAGTGCAGAACCAGAGACTTTTCCTTAATGGTGTCATGTCCAGCATATGACATAGCTGCAACCTTAAGCTTCCTATTTCTCTCGTTGTATCCAAACTGTACATTTAAAATTTTTCCTGTACCACTTGTTGCTTTTTTAAATTGTAGACCTGCATAAGAGTGATCAATAATAGCTATGTCACAGACTCAATGCTATGCTATATTGAAATTTCCTTTACACACACACACACACACACACACACACACACACACACACACAAATAGTCCACTACTTTTAAATTCAAGTTCATGCAATTCTCAGGACAGAGACAGAATGTAACCAGATTCTTAGCCAAAATATCACACAACTGGCCTCGAGACCAGTGGCCAATAAGGATCTTGTTCTTCTCTAAAACCTCATTGGCCAGGGCTCCACTCTCCACATTACTTTTAACACATCTGTCTTCCAAGCTCCCACAAGAATATCTCATTAAGCCCTGACTATGCCATTCAGTGGGTTTTCTAGCTCAGAGTTTCAAGGTCTTTCACATGCCTCCAAAAAACAGCATGGTCAGTTTTATCACAGCAACAACCTCATTTTTCTGGTACCTTTTGCTGGATTCGTTTCTTTTGCGTTGCTGAGATAGAATACCTGACAAAAAGCAACTTAGAGGAGAAAAGGCTTTACTTTGGCTTATAGTTCCAGAGGGGATGCAGTCAATCATGGTGGGGAAAGCATGGCAGCAGGAACACAAGGCAAGCCTGGTACTTGGGAAGAGAGAGAGAGAGAGAGAGAGAGAGAGAGAGGGAGAGAGAGAGAGAAAGAGACTTAATGTGTATTTCTTGTAGATGGTATACTGGATCCTTTTTTTTTTTTGACAATTTGACAATATATGCTACATTTCTATTAACTCATAAACTTTATTTAGATTTGTACACTTTTCTCTCCTAGGAACACATAGATGGATTTTTCTTTAATTTTCACTCTTTAAAAATTTATTTTTATTTATTTGTTTTGTATGCACAACTGTGTGCAGGTGTGTGCACCTTGTGTACTGCATAGAGGCTAGAGGAAGACATCAGGTGTCCTCCTCTATCACTCTCCACCTTACTTCTTTGAGACAGGGTCTCTCACTGAGCCTGCAGCTAGGCTAGTTGCCATCCAGCCCTAGAGATATGCCTGTCTCTTCCCCCAGTGCTGGGGTTGCTGTTCTTGGTTCTTTCAGTTCACTTTGGTTGGTTTTCATGGATGGGCATTAACTCATCCCACCACATTCCCTGCATGTCCTTACCATTACTTTACAAACCACATGCACTGAATTGTTGAAGGTCACAGTCTGAATATCTTACATGATGCACCACTGAAAAAATTACTGACAATGTTAGTTTTCTACTTCATTCTTAGCCCCGTCTTTTTGTTTTAAAAAATCTAATACAAATGCATAATTGCAAACAACCATTTCATAACTTTTATCTTCTCTGCTTAGCTGTGTATTTCTCCAAAATATGAAGTCCTCTGCAGAAGAGATTCCAGACCTTGGGAGCCACAGGGAACTTCCTGAAGCCATGGTAATGACCCCACCCCTTCCCTGACTCGGCAGCACATGGTCACGTGACTGAATGCTCATGAACAACCACCAATTATAAATAGATAATATCAAAACACATTCTACAAATATGTAATAAACACCTGTTTTGTGATCAGTGTAGATCGAGACTTCACAGTGAACAAGGGAGGAGCAGTACCTAGCTTCATTAAATGTATGGTCAGTCCCTTCTCTTATGAGAAGTCTTCAGATTCTTTTAGAATTATGCTTGATTGACATCCAGGCTAAATGAATCTCATCTGTGACTGTCTTTGTAAAACAGTAGGTTTGACTCTGTAGTTGGTCTTTTGAGTTCTACAAGGCATGTGTCATGGGTAGTTTTTTCCGTGAAATACGTTCTCACTACGTAGCCTAGGCTGAACTGAACTTGCTATGTAACCTAGGCTAGCCTAGAATTGTGATCCTCCTGCCTTAGCCTTCCAAATGCTAGGATTATAAGGGTGTGCCACTATGCCCAGATGATTTTGTTGTTGTTTCTTGTAGTGCAGGAAATGAAATCCAGGGCACTATGCATGCTAGGCAAGCAGTTTACTACTGAGCTACATCCTGGCCCACAGACATAATTCTTTTAAAATATTTTATTTATTATTTTTATTTTATGTGTATGAGTGTATTGCCTGCATGTGTATAAGTGCACCCATGTCATGCAATGCCTGAGAAGGTCAGAAGAGGATGTTAGATTCCCATGGAACTGGAGTTATGGATGGTTTTTAGCCACCATATTGGTGCTGAGAACCAAACCTGGGTCCTCTGCAAGAGCAGCCAGCGCTCTTAACTGCTGAGCCATCTCTCCATCCCCTCAAGGATATAATTGGTTTAAAAAAATTATTGAGTTTTTTTGTGTATTTCATATAGAACATTATAAACATTCTTACTCATCTTTATACCCGCATCCCAAATGGCACCCTTCCATACCCCCCCCCACTGGAGCCCATATACCCTGTCATCCCTGTTACTGTCTACTCTGTTGTCAGTGCCCCCAGCTGTTCCCCAGTGCAAGTCCATCCATTGAATCGAGTCAGCCTATCTAGAGATCCTTGTTTTAGGAAGATCAGCTGTTCCTCATGAATGTCCTATTCATTCTAGAAATGGGAAAATGAACAGCAGACTCCAATCTTATCTAAAGGAATATTGAGTTTTAGGAATGTTCCTCATGAATGTCCTATTCATTCTAGAAATGGGAAAATGAACAGCAGACTCCAATCTTATCTAAAGGAATATTGACAACTGATTGCTGCTAGATGAGGAACAGCTGATCTTCCTAATTCCTAAAACTTTAGATAGGCTGATTAGATTCACCAGAATGGCTGAGGTGCCAACAACACAGCAGACAGCAGGGAGATCAGAGTATAAGGGCTCTAGTGGGGGGAAGGAGGCTATGGGAGGGTGCTACCTGGGAAGTGGGTGTATAGTTGAATAAGATG
>NW_008342851.1:4049994-4063076 GCF_000622305.1 Nannospalax galili
GACACTGGTACAAGTCCATCTGGTGGGGTCTCCACAGCCTCCTTGATGAAGAGGACAGGTGACCCACCACAATTACAAGACATTTTGAAAGATGCTCACAGTCCCCTGGAACTTAGTCAAGCTAGGAGGGCAAGGAGCAAAAACTGTCCTTTATGTCCCTCTGACCCAAATAGTATAGGGCTAAAAGTATGGCTTTTAAACATCGAAGAAGGTTAGTTCCACCAGTCTGGTACTTTTAATTACCATGTGCTATGTAGATAAAGCTTGGGTGAAAACCACATATTCTCAGATAAACCTTGACTAGACATATATTTTGTTCCTTGAACTAGTCGTATGTATAATTTGTCAGTACGTTGTTGGACTAATATGGCTCCCTCTGGTTTTTTAAAACTAGCTAGGCATTGTTTATCTCTCTCACTGTCAAACCCTTCCACCATGGTTTCCCCAATTAAAGTGCCCCCATTTTCCCCATTTCTCCCTTTATAATACCCTTCTCCTATGGCTCCACCTCTCTTGAGTTCCTTCTTTCTCTCTATCCCCAAGTTTCCTTGTATAACCCTCCATCTCCCCTCCCATTTAATTAACCCCATTTTTATCCATATCTCCCTAAGTAACACCCATTTCCTACTGTTCTTCTCTCTCAGGTTCCTTCTCAAAGACATAATTCTTTAACAAAAGCAAATGCCCAGTAAAATCATAACCAAGATAATAGCCTGATACCTATAGATTTCTCTGGAATGCAAGCTATCTATTCACTTGGCACTCAAACCACCCCAGTTTGAGGCTATATGATAGGTATACTATGTTTGTCATCCCACAAAAAGGAAACAAACTGGGCAAGGTGGCTTCTGCCTGTAATTCCAGCATTTAGGAGGCTGCGATAGAAGAACTTCTATGAGTTCAAGGCTGGTCTGGGCTACAGTATGCGATCCCATATGAAAAAACAGATGTAAGCAGACACCAAAACTAAACAGGAAAAGGAAAGGAAAACAAAAAAGAAATCAATGTTGGGTTTACTTGATACAGCTCCTATTTTTGTAAATTTTAAAATAATGTTGAAAAGGTTGGGGATGAAGCTCAGTTCACAGAATGTCTGCGTGATATACATGATGACCGGAGCATCCTCAGCACTCAAAAACTGAGTGTACTGGGGCAGGCCTGTAGTCCCAGAACTTGGGAGGTTGGGAAAGGAGAATCAGAAGTTCAAGATCAGGGTCAGATATATGCTAACTTTGAGGCTAGTATAGAATAAAGGAGACCCTGCCTGAAAGAAAAAAAAAAAAAAAAGACGGGTTTAAGCCAGCTGTGGTTGTACTTGCTTGCAGTCTCAGAATTTCAGAAATGGAGCCAGGAGGATCAAGAATTCAAGAGCACCCTGGGCTGCATAGTGAACCCCTCAGGTCAGCCTAGTCTATATACCTGACATACTTGCCCAGAAAAGAAAACAAAAAAGTATGAAAAAAGTGTGTGTGTGTATGTGTGTGTGTGTGTGTGTGTGTGTGTGTGTAGTAACCTTTCTCCATGTCAGCTGTGTAATATTAAACATGTAATTATAAATGACTAAGGACAGAGACTGTATATAATGATTTCTTAAGGCTCCTTCTTGCTCTAGACACAGGATTCTGATTACCTGGAGAGTACTCACTTGTGGGATGGGTATATGTGCCATGTGTGCGAGATTTATTCCTTCATATTTGGAGCACTTCTTCCATCAATGATAAATAATTGAGGATGGTTATGTTTAGAAGATGTTTGTTCTTCCATGATAATACAGTGCCCTATTCTGTTAACCAAAATTTGATTTAATAAAGTATTTACTTTTCAAAGGAAACCACAAATGAAAGCAATCATGAGGATTCAGTAGCCGTTCATTCTACCATGGCAGGTAAGAGCTTGAAAGTAACATGGGATTATATGTATTTGTATGTAGGGAGTTGAAAGAAAAGAGTGACTGTAATTCTTCAGAGAGCTCCTAGAGAGGAGAGCACTGAGATGGAGAGGATTGTAGATGTAAAGTCAGAGTTCCTGTGACATTTCAGAGTGAATCAGGAGCAAACTGACAGTAATTCTTGTGCCAGATCCAAAGACAACCAATATTTAAAGATACCATGCAGGAAGCTGGTTTCCTTATATTGTAAGTAGGAAATTAGAATGCCAGGATCCTAAAAAGCACATGTTATGTCTAAGTCCCAATGTCAAATAGAAGACTTGTACACATGATCCCCATAGTCTGATGTGGAACGATCTGAGAGGATCCCAAATGGAGGTCATGGACAGTGGAGGAAGGTCCTAGTCCATCCACAGCTGACAGGTAGAATCATGTAGGAAGACATGGCAGCATTAGGACTGCGATACTGAATGTGCATCCAGCTGGGCCTCCCTTCTCTCCACAGAGGCGGCTCAGAGTGAAGCCCCTTGGTTTCAAGAGGCCAAGAGTCTGAGTGAGCAACTGCGAGCAGCCTACATCTCCGCCAGTTTCCGACGCTTATCTTTACCTGACATCTGCTCCAGCCTACACACTGACCACTTGCTGGGCTGTGACCTGTCCATTGTTTCAAAGCACATCAGCAGGCCTGTGCAAAAGGCCCTGGTGCTGCCCGAGATCCTTGCCAACTTGAACTCTGTCATGTGTGTGGAGGGGGAAGCTGGCAGTGGAAAGACAGCCTTCCTGAAGAAAATTGCTTTTCTCTGGGCATCAGGATGCTGCCCCCTGTTGAACAGGTTCCAGCTGGTCTTCTACCTCTCCCTTACTTCTACCAGACCAGACCAGAGCCTGGCCAACATCATCTGTGACCAACTCCTCAAGGCAGAAGGCTCTGTTTCTGAAGTGTGCCTGAGCAGCAGCATCCAGCAGTTAAAGCATCAGGTGTTATTCCTTTTGGACGACTTTCATGAAATGAGCTCAGTCCCCCAAGTCATTGAAAAACTGATTGAAAGGAACTGTTTGTCACAAACCTGCTTGTTGATTGCTGTCCATAAAAACAGGTCTAGGGACATCTGTCCATACTTAGATACCATCCTCGAGATCAAAGAGTTTCCCTTCTATAACACTGTCTATGTATTACGGAGTTTCTTCTCACATAATATAATACATCTGCAAGAGTTCATGGTTTACTTTGGAATGAATAAAGGTTTACAAAGAATCCACAAGACTCCCCTCTTTGTGGCAGCAGTCTGTGCTCACTGGCTTCAAAATCCTTCTGACCCGTCCCTTGAGAGTGTGACTGTTTTCAGGTCCTACATGGAATGCCTTTCCTTAAAGCACAAAACTAGATCTGAGCTTCTCAAAGCCACGGTGTCCTCCTGTGGTCAGCTGGCCTTGAGAGGGCTTTTTTCATCTTGCTTTGAGTTTATTAGTGATGACGTCAGAGAAGCAGGAGTTGATGATGATGAGGATCTGACCACCTTCTTGATGAGCAAATTCACTGCCCAGAGACTGAGACCAGTCTACCGGTTTTTAAGTCCTGAGTTCCAAGAATTTCTTGCTGGGATGAGGCTGGTTGAACTCCTAGGTTCAGATAGGCAGGAAGACCAAGATATGGGATTTTATTATTTGAAACAAATTAACTCACCCATGAAGGCGATAAGCTCCTACAGTAATTTTTTGAAGTATGTCTCCAGCCACCCTTCAGCAAAGGCGGGGCCAAAGATTGTATCACATTTGCTTCAGTTGGTGGATAATAAAGAGCCATTCGTGAATATATCTGAAAATGAGGATTCCCTGATGCTCCATCCAGAAACTTCCCTGCAGACAAAAATAATTAGGGGATTGTGCCAGGTTTCTCCAGAAGCTTTCTCTTCAGTCATTTCAGAAAGTTTATTGACCATCGCTCTCAAGGTTGCTTATCAAAGCAACACGGTTGCTGCATGTTCTCCAGTTGTTTCGCAGTTCCTTCAGGGGAGAACACTGGCTTTGAGTGTACTGAATTTACAGTACTTTGGGGACCACCCAGAAAGCCTGTTAGTGCTGAGGAGTATCAAGATCTCCATAAATGGAAATAAAACTGCACCTAGAGTAAGTTATTCAGATATGGAGAAATGCTTTGAAACCCTACAGCCACCAACTATAGATCAGGACTATGCATCTGCTTTTGAACATATGAATGAATGGGAGGAAAATGTTGCTAAAAATGAAGAGAATATAAAGAACTTTAAGAATATGCAGTGCAAGCCCCCACCACGCATCAGTGGGGGCTATTGGCAACTGTCTCCCAAGCAGCACAAGATCCCCTGCCTGGAAGTGCACGTGGACAACATGGGTCCAGCAGACCAGGAGATGCTCCGGGTCCTAATGGAAGTTTTCTCAGCGTCACAGCACATTGAACTCCATTTATACCACAGCACTGGCTTCATTGAAAGCATCCGCCCAGCTCTGGAGCTGAATAAGGCCTCTGTCACCAAGTGCTCCATGTGCCAACTTGAGCTCAGTGAAGCAGAACAGGAGCTGCTCCTCACCCTGCCTGCCCTGCGGTCTCTAGAGGTGTCAAGGACAAACCAGTTCCAAGGTATGCTGAGTGTGCTGAGTGTATTTTACATAAACATTCTGGAATGACATGTTTTAGGTGAATGAAACTTCTGTGGCACAAGGCCATAAATGTTCCTTGATAGAACATATCTAAAGTTGACCCTCACTGTTGGAGGGTTGTAATTGTATAAAGTAATTAAAAGTCTCTGGATCATAGAATGGATTTCAAATAACTACATAAACCAATATCAGTATCACATTAATCAACGTCTTAAATTTTTTTTATTGAGCTTTTAAAATTTCATACATTTCCCACTCAAATCCAGACCCCCTCCCCCATCCATGCCTTCCCCTATCCCCTCCAGTGAATACTATGCACTCTGGCATACATGCTGAGTCTTATTCATTCAGGTATTTGTACCCAAATGTCCTTCAGTGTATATGTGTCCACTGGAGTCTAGTCAGCTCATCCAGCGGTCATACGTAAGTCATACTCTCCGCCACCCAGCAGCAATCAGTCTCAGATAGTTCTCAATCTAGTGCTGGCCTGTCACCTATTTTTCACCTCCCCTTTGGGCCCTTACTTCATTGAGCTGATATGGGTCCTGCACTCGATGCCACCCCTGCCATAGGCTCACAGGAGCAAGCCTCCAGTGGCCTGGAAGCCTCCTAATCAACGTTTCTGACAAGTGCACACAAATTGCTTATTATTAGTAAATTAACTAGGTTGTCTGTGTTACATGATCCAACCTACTTAAATAAACAAGGAGATTTGGTTTCTCAGATAATCAGCATTTTAAAAGCTGGAAATATTTCCTATTAAGTTGTATTTGGCAATTTTCAGTATATATTTTGCCTATCTTTATAATGATCTCTATTTTAAAAAACTATTATTTTTTATGTGTGTGTGTATGTGTGCATGTGTGTGTATATGCATGTGTGTTGTGGTGCCTGCAGAGGCCAGAGGAGGACTTCAGATATCATGGGGTAAGAGTTATTGGTGGTTGTGAGCTGCCTGACATGGGTGTTGTGAACTGAACTCAGGTCCTCTGTAAGAGCGTCAAGTGTTCATGACCACTAGCCATCTCTCCACCCTCTAAACTTTACCTGTTTTCCATTGCATTTATTTCTAGGTCTTGATGCCACTGTTGACATCTGAATTTTAAATTTTATAATCATTCCTCCATAGCTCTGGCTTTCAGCGGTCTGCTGTATGCTGAGGTGTGCTTTGTCTCCATCTTCCCTTTTCCTTCTTTCTGTCTCTTTCTCTCTCCCTTTGTTTTTAGAGTGGTCCTCTGTATCCCATACTGGCCTTGAACTCACTATGTACCTGATCGTGTTGCCTCCACCTTCTCTTAGACATGTGTCAACATATCTAGCTCCTGAAAAAAATAAAAATATTTCTAAATTTGATGATAAACATCAACTCACACATTCAAAAAGATTCGACTGACTCTTGTGCAAGAAATAAAGCAGGGCTGCAGGCCTAGAGTGGAGGAGAACGGAACCCCAAGGCTAAAACGGGTAGTTTATTTTATCAGTGCAGTGACCCAGAGAGAGCTATTTCTCTAAAGCAGCGCCCCAAACAAAGAAGAGCTTAGCCTTTCACACCCCATGTCCTGTTTAGTCTCTTTGTCTTCCATGTATCCTGATTGGCTGCTCTGTGCTACAAGGTCATGACAGGCAGAACGGTGCCTGTGCCTGAAGTCAGGCACAGACCACGCTGCATTTCTTCTTCTTTGCTCTGGGGGTTCCTGCCACAGCATGGCTGGGGATGTAGCTTAGTTGGTAGACTGCTTGTCTAGCATGCATAGAGACCTGGGTTGGACCCCAGGACTGCATAAACAGGGAAGGGTGGAAGATGACTATAATCCCAGTACACAGTAGGAAGAGGAAGGAGTTCAGGTGAAGCCTGGGCTACATAGTGAGTTCAAGGTCATACTGGGATATATGATAGCCTGTCTCAAAAATATATTTATTTTAAAATAATTTTTGTTGTAGTAAAATACAAACTATAACCTTCCATTTTAACCATTTACGTGTATAATTCAGAGGCATTAATTATACTCACAATGTTATACAACCAGCACCATCCACTGTTACAACTTTCTATCTTCCCACACAGCCATTTGGTATCATTAAACAATAACTCTTTTCTTTGGCTAGTCCCTGGTGGCTCTGTTCTAATATCTGTCTCAATGAATTTGCCCATTCTAGATGTTTTGTATAAATGTAAACATAATACCTTTCTGTTGTGTCTAGCTTATTTCATCTTACATAATGTTTTCAAAGTTTATCACAGCATAGCTTGTATCAGACCTTGATTTCCTTTTTTATTGCCGAATGATATTCCATTGTGTGTGTCTTTATCATTGTGTGTGTCATGTTTTTTTTATCCATTCATCCAATGATGGACATTGGATTGTTTAAATCTTCTGGCTATTGTGAATAATTTTCAGTGAATATTTGTATTACCAGTACCTGTTTGAGTCCCTGTTTCAAATTGTTTTTGATTTATTCTTATGAATACAGTTGCTTGATCCTGACATGTAAGGTTACCCCCTGCCCCAGTTGCTTTTAGTCAGCATGTTTTATCACAGCAACAGAGATACAAACTAGAATAGCTAGCCTGGCGACAGTGTGAGTTCTAGGACAGCCTGGGCTATAGAAACTCTGTCTCAAGCAAAACAAAGCATAATTGTTACATTGAGGGTGTTCTTCACTATTTCTGTATATAAACTCTTAAGTTTCAGGAAAAAGTATCTCACTGGTATAGCATTTAGCTACCATGTGCAAGGCCCTGGGTATGGCCTCTAGGATAGTAAAGAAAAAAATTCTAGTATAAATAACCCTTATCAGACATACAGTTAGAAAAATATTTTCTACCATTCTGCATGTTGTCATTTTACCTTGTATAATGTCCTCTGCTGTACAAATGACAGTTTTGAGGAGGTCTATTATCTTTTTTGTGTCCTTTTTATGTCATATCTAAGAATCTGTTGTCAAATGCAAGCTCACGAAGATTTCTTATTTCCTTTTCTCTGTGGTTTTGGATCTTAAATTTGTGGTTGATGCACTTTGAGTTACCTTTTTATATGAGTTGGAGGTAAGAGTCCAACTGCATTCTTTTGCATATTGCAAAACCAGTTGTCCCCACACTGCTGGGGAGATGTCTTTTTTTTTTTTTTTAATGAGTCTAGAGAGTAGCATAGGGCTTCTGTAGAGTCTATAATCAGCATCATGTGTGTGCTTTCTAAACAGGTTGTGCTATCTGATAAATTTTATTTTGAAAATGTGAAACTAGCTGACGAATCACAGTAACACTTCAGCATTTCCATTTGGAACCCTTCAGTGATGGGAAACTGTGTGCTGCCTTCCAGATCTCATCCTTCCTAACTTGGACAAGTTCCCGTGCCTGAAAGAACTGTCTGTGACACTCGATGACAAACCAGACGTGCTGTCAGTCATTCCCGAAGATTTCCCAAACCTCCACCACATGGAGAAATTATCCATCCAAACTTCCACCGAGTCTGATCCCTCAAAACTAGGTAAGAATGGTACTTGAATTTCCTTGTTTGTTTCAGTTGGAAAAGCTAGTTGTCTAACAATCTGTGTCAGAGTTAAAACATCTGTGGGCCTGGCAGTGTAGATGGTATCCAGTGTGGAGTGTGGAGACAGCACTTTCCTCGTTAAGAAGAAATTCATTTGTAAACCTGGAATCTTGCTCATGTTAAGAATTGTTCTTAGTACCTCACAAGTATTAGTTCCATCTTCACATTCACTGTGTGATGTAAGGAAATGTTAATACTGCCATTTTGTAGCTGGGGAAATTGAGGTTAGCAATTTGCTGAATTTTATCTAGCTAAGAAGTATATTCAAACACAGATGTTTTGACTCCAAAGTCTGAGCTGTAAACTTCCAATACTCTTCCTCCCCAAAACAATTCATAGAACTTTTTTCTTTCCTTGTTTAAACTGCTCTCCCACTGCAGTTCACAGATCAGCTGCGGAGGGAGAAGGGAATTTGATGGTAGCAGTCCAAACCATTTCCCTATTTTTCCCCAGCCTAGCCTCATGGCTGACGGACAGCTTGTGCAGCCATGTTTCTAGAACACATCATTTAGTAAAATGACTAAAGCATCACCAGCCTCTTGATTTGGTAAACACAGAACACCGAGGACTAAGGAAATGTAAACCTGGAGCTAATGTGCAGAGTCGCATGGAAATAGTCATTGAGGAAGGGAGACTCATACCTGGAGTTCCAGCACTGAAGGAGGAGAGCTGCCTCCAGTTCAAAGCCAGCCTGGCTGTGTATCTCTAGTTACTTCCAGGCCAGCCTGAGTTACAGTGTGAGATCCTTTCTGAAATAAGAAAGAAAACAAACAAAAGTTTTGCGGACCCCAGATGGCTTAGCAGTTAAATACACTTGCTTCTTCAGATGAGCTGAGTTTGATTTCCAGGACCTTCTAGTGGAAGGAGAGAACCGATTCCCCCAGTTGTCATCTGACTTACACATGTGTGCCATGACACATGCCTGACTCCCTGACGCACATATGCACAGAAAATCACGTAATTTTGAAAAATTATTTAAAAATTTTGTGCTTCAGAGTTATCCTTTTTTTGATGTTACTCTATATAGAATTCTCATTGCATAAATGCAGGGAACGAACACAGAGACACCAGGATGCTAACACTGAAGCTGACTTTACTGGGCCCTTATTTTGAGAAGAGGAAACTGATCCCCAGAGAGGGTTTGTTGTTTGTCCAAGTTTATCATCACTAGTTAGTTGCAGAACCTGAACATGGCCCGAACACAGCCCAAAGTAGTCTGAATATGAGATCATTACATCATGGCGCCTTGTTTTAATTCAGTAATTTAGAACTTATGAATCACAAGGCTAATGTTGATAGATATTTGCAGGCTTTTCTAATTTCTGAAAATTCTTGATCTTTTACAGTTAAGGTGATTCAGAATTCTCCAGATCTTCAAGTTTTCCATCTGAAATGTGATTCCTTTTCGGATTTTGAGTCTCTCATGACTGTACTTGTTTCCTGCAAGAAACTCAAAGAGATTGGGTTTTCTGGAGGATACTTTGATGCCCTGCCATTTGGTAAGAACTGTGACCTTACAATTTTGGCTCAAGATGCTTTTGTGCACAAAGCTGTATTAAATATTCTAGAAAAAGTCAACATTTAAAAATGCAAACGATATCAAAAAACTGTAACAAAACGATTTTATATGAGTTTCTCAAAATAATACTGTATTTCTACTTACAATTTCAAGCATCTTATTTCAGAATTATTTTCTAAGCCAAGATTTTTTTCTCTTAGTCATACTAATTCAATTTGAATTATTACATTACTTTCATCATGTTTTTAATACTCTTTTAAATGGTCTTGCTCTTTGCTACAGGAAACGTATCTGACATGACTAAAATTTTATTTTCTCTTTTATAGTCACCATTTTACCAAATTTTATTTCTCTGAAGACATTAAATCTTGAATACCAACACTTTTCCAATAAAGAAGCATCAGAAAAATTTGGTACGTTTGCAAAACAGTGTTTTTAAATTTATTCCTTATGTCCCCCTCCCCCAGTCAACCCATAGCAAAGCAAGCTATGCAGAGCTGCCCTTGACAACCATGAGTATTGGTTCCAGGACCTCCTGCTGATGCTAACAGTAGAAGATGCTCCAGTCCATTATATGAAATGATGCAGTGCTTGCATATGACCACATATCCTCTGTGTGTGTGTGTGTGCGTGTGTTTGTGTGTGTTACAAGGATGGAATCCAGGGCCTCAAGCATGCTAAGGAAGCACTGAGCCCCAGGTTTCCAATCTTGTGGACTCAATTTCTTTCCTAAGGGAACTGATATCTGTGGAGAAATGTTTCATTCAAAAACTGGGACAAGGAAAGTCAAAGATGAGCCTAGAACATTGCTTCATGCCAGAAAGTTTTCAAAAACAGTTTTTGTGAGGCATCAGAAGAAGAGACTTGGTGATCAAATGATCTACACTGTGTCATGCTGAGGAGTCGATGCAGGAAGGAAGGCTGAGTGGAGGACCATGCTGTAGTGCCCAGTGTGGGTCTCCTCGGTGTGAAAATCACTGAAAAGGGAGGGGGCTGAAGGCGCTGTGGAGCTGGAAGAGTGACCTGCAGCCAGCTGAAGCCTCCTGTGTAGGACCAACTAGAGATGGAGAAGCAGCCTGCACTTGGGTGAAGAGAGAGAGGCTAGGGGAGGGTGAGGAGCTGTCCACAGAGAGCAGCAGGCAGCAGGTGTGTGCTGACCCCTCTCTCTTGCCCTTGGGGACAGGGATGAGGAGGCCTCTGCTGGGTGGGGCCTCCTAGACTGCAGTCTCCAGGTCATCAACTCCTCACCCATGGAAACTGCTACAGAGAATGGCTTTGTTGTCTCCCACAGCACACACTCTAGGTTCTCTCAGGAACCTGGAGGAGCTGCTTCTTCCCCATGGGGACGGGATTCATCACGTGGCCAAGCTGATTGTCAGGCAGTGTCTACAGCTGCAGAGTCTCCGAGTTCTCTCCTTTCGCCAGACCTTGGATGATGACAGTGTGATGGAAATCGGTGAGTTTCCTCAGAGAGACGGTTCTGTTTGTGCAGAAGCCAGTGGCATCGTTGGAGCTGTCTGCTCCAAGTCTATGAAAACATCTGACTCTCCAAACTGTTCAGCCTACTTCCTCACTTCCTCTACCCTGTAGATTCCTCTCCTGCTTTGTGTAGATTTACGTTCATCCTGGTCAGACTGGGAAGGTCAAGAAGCCTCTTTTTCCAAGTTTTAGATGCCATCAAAACTGTGTTTTTGTTTCCATTTTTTCAGGGCTGGGATTGAACCCAGGGCACCACAAAAATAAATAAATACATAAATAAATCCCCATTAACCTGTCTACTTTCTTTATAGCTCTACTTTGGGGGTATGTATCTTCAAACTTGGTGCATAGGGAATTTAAAATTGTAAGATCTTTCTGGTAGATCAGCCTTCTATCTGCAGTAGGACTTCCTGCCTTATACTCACTTTCTTGTATTAACATAGGCATCCAGTATTCTATTCTTTTGATGTCTTTTCCCCTTCCTTTCACCTTTACTCTTTCTATGACCCACAATTTAAAGGTGTGTCTCTTGTACAGTTAGATAATAAGGCTTTAAAAACCCAATCTAGAGCTGGGCATGATGGCCCATGCCTTTAATCCCAGCACTAGGGAGGCAGCAGCAGGTGGATCTCTGTGAGTTCAAGGCCAGCCTGGTCTACATAGCGAGTTCCAGGCCAGTTGGGGCTACAGGGAGACCCTGTCTCAAAAAGACACCCCCCCCCAAAAAAAACCCAACCAAACAAAAAACCCCAATCTAGGACTGAAGAACTAGCTGGTTGGTAAAGGGCTTGCCTAACATGCATGAGGTCCTCGGCTTTATCCCCAGCCCTGCATAAAACCAGGTATAGTAGTGCATACCTATAATCTCAGCACTCAGGAGGTAGAGGCAGGAGGATCAGCAGTATAAGAATTTCCTTGGCTACATAGTGAGTTGAAGGTTATTATAGAATACCTATGACTGTTTTTAAAATGATTCCACCTTCCCCCATGCCTCAAAAACTACACTAAATTAATAATAAATAGACATAGACAAACAAATTAATTAAAAAATATGGGGCTGTAGAGATGGTTCAGTCTGTAAGGTACTTGTTGTGCAAACATGAGGACCTGGGTTTGATCTCTAGCACCCACCTGAAAGTTGGACCCAGAGGCTGAAATGCAGACAGGAAAATCCCTGGGATCTGAGAACCAGACAGTCTAGTGAACTCCAGGTTTAACAGAGACCTGTTTCAAAAAGTAATGAAGACAATCCAACGCTGACCTCTCATCTCCACATATACCCACACATGCATGTGCACTTCACACCCCACAATTAAAAACAAAAATCCAGTCTACTAATCCTTTAATCTATTTACATACAACATTATATATATAATTTTTTGAGACAGGGCCTCTCAATTAATAACCCAGTCTGGACATGAACTTGCTATATAGCCTATGCTGACCCCAAACTTCCAATCATTCTGCATTGGTCTCTCCAGTGCTGAGATTACAGGCATATGCTGTGTTTTCATTTGGTGTTTCTTTATTGTCTCACAGGATTTTTTATCTATTCTTTTTTTCTTCCTACATTTATTAGCTTATTAAAATTGCAGTCTCTTTTCTTTTTTCTTTTTTAATTATTTATTTGATAACCACATACTTAGAAGAAGCATTTCATTACAACAGCACTGACATATTCAATAATAATTTTCTGAGCTAAGATGCATCTCTTTCAAAACTGGCTGTAAATTTTTAGGTTTACAGTTGAATTATTACAGTTATACAATATTGTGCTCAGTATAAACCTATACTCAGTATAGGACATAAAATTACATGAGGTTTTAACCTTTAAAAAGGATCTCCATTTCATTATTAAAATACACAGTTTCATACAGGAAAATTCATTTTAAATGCAATTGACATTAAGATGTTTGCACATGTGTTTCTAATCTCTATATATCTGATTATTATTAGTCACAGTCAGTTACTTTCTGAGCTCCTTGGCATCTGAGCATGGATATAAAGT
>NW_008342851.1:4063674-4081139 GCF_000622305.1 Nannospalax galili
TTTACCTTTTAAAAAAGATGTCCATTTCATTTTAGAATATATTATTCCTTGCAGAAAGACTCATTGTTTTTGCTACTAACACTCAGATGTTGATGCTTGCATCTCTAATCTGCATGTATCTAATTATTACCAGTCATAATCTGTTGCACTCAGATCCTTGGCGCCTGTGTATGTCTATAAAGTCATCGGGTAGATTTCAATGGTATTGTTTATCACATCTACTAATTGGCATGACGTAAATTTCCATGCTTCCTCCTCAAATATAATACATTTAAAAAAATTTGTTGATTTTTTTTTGTGTGTATATCACACAGAACATCCCAAACCATCTTATTTGACTGTACACCCATTTCCCAGGTAGCACCCTCTCATAGCCTCCCCCGCCCCCCGCAGAGCCCTTATACTCTGATATCCCTGCTACTGTCTGCTGTGTTGTCAGCACCCCCAGCCCTTCCTCACTACTTGTCCATCTGGTGAATCTAGTCAGCCTATCTAGAGGTCTTTGTTTTAGGAGGGTCAGCTGTTTCTCATCTTGTGGTAATCTGTTGTCAATATTCCTTTGGATAAGATTGGGGTCTGCTGTTCATTTTCCCAGTTCTCTGCTGGGTTACTATCTGGGAGTCCCTTTGGCCACCTTGGCCAACAACTCAAAAGAAGGTATCACCTGTCTGGCATTGTTGCTTGTTATGTAGCCTTTAGCTACGCATATGGACTCTTAAGAAATTATATTGGCCCCTTTAATCTTTGGTTATACTTTCCTTTTGGGTGTTTAAGGCCATACCGTTGGCCCAGATAAACCAATTTATTTTTACTCTTAAGGTCGTTTGAGGATCTGTTCCTCAGGGGTCACATGGGCTTGAGAGGCACCCTGCAAAGTCTACTCTGTAGCCTAGGCTTGTCTCAAAGTCACTAGTTCAAGTTGGCCTTGAATTTGTTGCCATCCCCCCAGCTTCAGCTTCAAGTGCCGGCATTACAGGCATGTGTGAACACCTGGTTTAACTCTGCGTTTTCACTCTTTCAAGTATTATCTTGGATATTAAAATTTGCAGCTTTGGGGATGGAGAGATGGCTCAGTGGTTAAGAGCACTGGCTGTTCTTGCAGAGGACCTGGGTTTGGTTCCCAGCACACACATGGCAGCTAACAACTGTATATAACTCCAGTTCCAGGGGATCTGACAACCTCTTCTGACCTCTGAGGGCATTCCATGACATGGGTGCACCTACATACATGGAGGCATAACACTCATACATATTAAATAAAAATAATAAATGAAATATTTAAAATTTGCATCTTTGAATAATATAAATTAGTATGTAAATGAATATTTTTATCATTTAATGAGCCAGGTATGTACCCCTAAAATATTTAAATTCTATTTACCTGGGCAGGTGAGATTGCTTGGTGGGTAAGGTACTAACTGCCAAGTCTGATGACCTGAGTTCCATCCCCAGGACCCACATCTCCCCCAAACTGTCTTCTGACTTCCACATACACACCATGGCCTGTGCATACACATATACACAGATGCATACTCATCCCCACCCAAAGCAAATAAGTAAATGTAAAAATTACTTAAATTGCATTTACTTCCCTCTAGTCATGTGTCATCGTTTATTTCAGTTTCTCTCTCTCTATTTGGCTCTTCAATTACCATTTTTTGTTGTTGTTCCTAAACTTTATTAAATTAATACAAAATATCCTGGATAAATGCCATATTAACCCTTATCATTCCCCTCCTCTTTATCCAGGTTAATCTAGAAGTAACAAAATTGTTAACTCTGGTAGTGAATATGCATAAAAATCATGTAGATGGACCTGGAGAGATGTGATTCAGAGCACTGACTGCTCTTGCAAAGTACCTGGGTTCAGTTCCCAGCACTTACATGGCAGTTAACAACCATCTGTCACTCCAGTTCCAGGGGACCCGACACCCTCCTCTAACCTCCATGGGCATTGCGTGACACAGGTGTACCTACCTACATGCAAGCAATACACTCATATATACTTAAAAATAACAAATAAAATTGTGAAAAATCACGTAGATTAGTTTTCAAATATTTTTTGGTGAGATTTCTCAAATAGTTTTGGAAAAGGTGCCCCGGAAGTTACAGTGATCCTGTTCTTTCCCCGTTTGATGGTTACAACCTTTGCACCAAGTTCCCAGCTTTTCAGTTCATGCTGATTTCCCACTGGAGGAGCTGCTCACACAGGCAGCCTCTATGACTGCATCTTCCACAGGGTGGGTGCAGTCAAGGGTGAACTTCAAAACTTCATTCTATTTTTGCTCTCATTCCCCACAGGTTCTGTCATGGGTACCATGGCTGCAGCAGAGGCAGAAACGGTCCAACTCCTGTTTTAAACGGCTCAGTGTTTAGTATTCACACGTTAATTTTTTTTTTTTTTTTTTTTTTTTTTTACTGCCAGGGTCTCTCTGTGCAGCCCAGGCTGGTAGTAAACTTGCAGCAATGTTCCTGCTTCCGCCTTCTGAGTGCTGGGGTTACAGCCACGGTCACTGAGCCTGGTGAAATTATTTTTTCTTTGTAACTTCTATTGCTGTTGAGCCTCACCTGAGTTCCATTCATCGGGATGTTACCTAAAGATCCCTATTACTATTTCTTTTCCACTGAGCCAGCTGGTCATGAAGTTTCTCCCATTTTGATGGTCGGGAAATGGCTTTGTCTGTTTGCTCTGTCTGTGAAGTACTTTTGCAGTGGACGTGTCATTCAGTTTTGGACTTACTTTCTCTCGTGTTTCTGGCTTGTGTCATTTCTTTTGTTGACTCGGCTTTGTGTTTTTATCATGTCCTTGAAAGTAAGGTGTCTTCTCCACACTGGTAGATTTTAGATTTTTTTCCTTTTGGAGACAAGTCTTGCTATGTAGCTGAGGGGGCTTAGGACTCATGAGGCTCCTGCCTCGGCCTCCAGAGCAGCTGCTTCTATAGTCTTTGCTTTGCAGCAGTTGCCAGAGACATAATTTGTCTTCCAAAAGCCCATGTGTTGAGGCCCTAACCCCAATGAGACTGCGTTTAGAGACAGGGGACTTGCTATGGTCACCAAACAGACTGAAACTGCAGCTGTGCTGTGAGGTGCAGAGGGTGGTTTCCCAGTGTTTTTCCACTTGGTTTTGTAGAACTCATGGGACCCTTGTCTTGATGGCTTCTTGTCAGTTCGGGATACTCTTGGCCAATATCTGCTGCCCAGTTCTCCTTTCCTTCTGTGTACAACAGAAGATCTCAACCTAATTTGAGGTTGGGGAGGTCTCTGAGGAAGTGAGGTTTCTGGTGGGACCTGAAGTAAGAATGGTGGGGACACGCTGGGGAGAGGGGGGCTGGGGCATTCTGAGCAGGGCAATCACTTGTGCTGAAGAACCAGGTCTATCTGGAGATCTTTAGAAATAAACACAGGAATGTCTGGAGTGAGAGGCAGGAGTAGGTCTCATGAGTGAAACTGGAGAGGAAAGTAAAGGCCTGACTGGAGTGGGCTTCATGGGGGTTACAAAGGCTGGATTTCATCTTGTTACTGCTCAGCACTGTTACTTGATAAATGCTATTAAAAATGGTAATTTAGCCAGACATGGTGGTGGTGTACGACTGGAATCTTAGCACTCCCAGGCTGAGGCAGGAGGATCCAGAGGTCAAAGTCAGCACTGGAGAGGTGGTGTAGTGGTTAAGAATGCTTGCTCTGCAACCATGAGGACCAGAGTTTGGATCCCAGCACCCACATAAGAAGCTGAGTACCTATAGCCACAGCTCTGAGGTGGGGTCTGGAGACATGAAGATTGCTGGAGCTTTCTGGCTTCCAGCCTAGTTCAGAAAGCCCAAGCCATAGGATTAGAAAGAGATACCTGTCTCCAAGGGAAACAAGTGGGGTGTTATGGGTTAGTGGATGCCCTCTTCTGGGCATAGGCACCTACATACATATGTGCTGAGAGAGAGAGAGAGAGAGAGAGAGAGAGAGAGAGAGAGAGAGAAAATAGAGAATAGAGAATTCAAGGTCATTTCCAGCTACATATTGAGTTAAATGACAGCCTGAGGTACATGAGATCTTGTCTCAAAAAAAAAAAAAAAGTAATTTGTGACCGTTCCTAAAAGCTTCTTTTTTCTCACCTTAAGAGGAATCCTGAAGATAAAAGTTCACAGCTTCTTTTATCTCTAAGTCACTATTCTGTCTTTTTGTTCTCCAGATTAGCTCAAAGTCTTTTCAGAACTTGAATCTTACATAGATTTCAGAGCAATAACCCCTCAACCTTCCCCTCTGAAGAGCAGATACTTTCTCCTCCCAGAACCCAGCACAGTGTGGGTAAATCTCTGTTGACAGAATAAGAAATGGTTACTTTCCTAAGGTTTCTTTTCTTTTTTTTTTTCTGTCTTTTTGAGACAGGGTCTCCTTGTAGCCCCAGCTGTCCTGGAACTCACTATGTAGACCAGGCTGGCCTTGAACTTACAAAGATCTGCCTGCCTCTGCCTCTGCCTCCCAAGTGCTGGGATTAAAGGCATGTGCCACCACGCCCGGCCCTAAGGTTTCTTTTAATGGACAGCTGACAGGTTACTCTTTGCCAGTGTGAGTAATGTTTAAAATTTACCCTGGAGGGCAGCACTTAGACACACCACAGCCCCAGCTAATGTACCATGTGACATAAAGAATAAAGCAAAACAGAGGGAGCAGGCAACGGATGGGGAAGGCCTGAGATTTTCCTCAGTCCCCCAGAGGAGTCTTTCATCTGAGGGAATGAGAAATATCCCTATCACTGAAGACACCTACTCAGGACACAGCTGAGACATTTTCTTAGGGTCTCTGTCTTTGAATTCTGGGGTGACAGCAAACCTAACCTTTGCTCAAATTAGAGAAACGTGGTTTTTAATGAAAAACGAAGCAAAAACTTGATTAGGTCCTTGCTTCCAAAGCCATGGACCCATGTTAACTGAGAACTTACTGGGTTCTAGGCTCTATTTTCCTCAGAGCTCCTGCTGTCTGTAGGTGCGGAATTCCTTCTGGTCATCAGGGGAAGGGCACAGTTCTTTGGGAAAAGGGGGACATTGTTACTACAAATGAGTCCCTTGTAATTTCACATGATTCTTAGACATGCTGTACCTTGACATATGTCCTCCTGGGAGACCAAAAAAGAACTCTAAGTTCCCCAGAAAGACAAAACTCTGTGTGCTCTACTTGTGGTTTTCCCTTGGATTTTGGTCACGTGGTTCTGTATCACCCAATGTCTTGGGGGCGGGGGCGGGGTTAAGGCCCAACCTTAAAAATACTATAGTGAGCATTTCGTACTTTCAGTGAGGGTGGGTGTGGGATTGGTATAAATAACCTTCTTACCATTATTGAAGTCCTTAGGATTCTGTTCTTACAAATCTTTTGTTTTTGCAGCCAAGGTGGCAGTCAGTGGAGGCTTCCAGAAACTCAAGAACTTAGATCTTTCACTGTGTAACAAGATTACAGAAGAAGGATATAGAAATTTCTTTGAAGTCCTGGACAACCTGCCAAACTTGCAAGAGCTGAACATTTCCAGGCATCTCCCACAATGTATCAAAGTTCAGGCCACCACCGTCAAGGCCCTCAGTCAGTGTGTGTCCCGACTGCCCAGCCTCACCAGACTCACCATGCTAAGTTGGCTCCTGGTTGAGGAGGACATGAAACTGCTCAATGCTGTGAAGGAAAGACACCCTCAATCTAAATGCTTCACTATTATCTGGAAATGGATCCTACCACCCTCTCTGGTTATTCAGAAATAAAAGATGCTGCTGAAGACTACTAATCAAGAAATTTTGTCAACAGTTCTAAAACTTTGATTTTCAAAATCAAGACCCTGCCTTAAAGACCAAAACCATAACTATTTCATACACAAGAATTTTACTGAAGTGTGTGAGGATTTTTTTTTAAAAGCCTGTATGTCCATCACTAAAGTTCAGAGCTATCATGCACAGTATCTTTGCAGTCTTGTGTGATCCTTCTGCATAGAGATTAGCCTCTCAATCAAGTTCATACAGTGAACCCTCTGTTATCAAGGTCATCACGGAGAGGCTGTGGGAAAGCAATAGGATCTATGTAAAAACCCACAGCACAGACGAAGTATTCAGTTTAGGTACAAAACGTCCAATTTAAAGATTGAATCAGTTCCACACATGATGAGACAAGGGCTGACGACCACAGGATGCAGATGACTTTTCTGGAAGACATTCTCTAGTCTTTGCAGGGTCTTTTGTGCATTTCAGTAGCCTTGATGTGGGAGAGCTTGCTTGTACATCTCTTTTCCATTACCAGTGTGAAGAAGAAGTTAGGTTTAGGGAAAACTGCTTTGTTTCAGAGGCTTTTGAGATTTCCACATGTGCTGTAACGACCTTACATTTTCTTATATTCCTCTGTAATCAGGGTACATGGTTTAATCCCATTAAAATTTAAATACAGTTTCTAGATACATTAAAATTTTGGGGAAAATTAATTAACTTGATTGTGGTAGTCATTTGTCATTTCATATACATATTAAAAACTCATCTGTATGCCTTATGCTTTTATGACTTAAATATTATGTACTTTTTATTTGTCAGTTATACCTCACTGAAGTTGGGGAAAAAGGTTTGAACAGAAAAAGAACTAGGTTAGCACTGGTTTCTTCGGGAAGTGAGGCTTTCTTGATTTTCACTCTCTCCCTTCTGTGCTACTTTTGTTCTGCGACTGCCAGTGTTATTTTTATTTAACATGAAAATTAGGGCTTGGAGTGTAGCTTAAAGATAAAGTGCCTACGTAGTGTTCATGAGGCCCTGGGCTCCATCCCCAGCATTGAAAAAAAGAAATATAAAAAAATTAAAATTAAGTGAACAAAAATTAAAATAATTTAGAATTAAAATATTAACATATGTTGCCTCTGAAAGGTCAAATATTTTATATTCTTACTCATTTGATTGGGGATGCAATACTTTTGCTATCAGAAAGTTCTTAAGTATTATGTCATAGTTCAGTGAGAAGACAGAAACCAGAGGGAAATTTACCACAGGGTCATTGGGGGAAAGTTAGTGTATCATTAGTGCTAACCAAGGACTGGAATGATGGAGATTAGGTAGCAAGGAATATGAACTCTGAAGCAAACACAGGGATTCATCTTAGTCTAGGGAATCCTGGGGTTTAATCAACACCTTGCGGGACACAGCCGGGACACCAAGGTTTGCTAGGGCTGTGAATCTGCAGCCTGGGAGCTACTGGACTGGGGATATTTTGCTGCAAGATGCCTCACAGTGCTGTGTGCTCTGCCACTGTGTGCTGCTGAAGGTGCCTGTGGCTGGAGCTGGTGCTGCAGGGATGTGCCTCCCCCTCCAGAACCAGAAGAAGCCCTGGCTCCTTCTATGTCTCAGCAGCGCCCTCTACCGACCAGATATGCACTGGGCCTGCTGACAGGGAAGAGGTATTCAGAGCAGAAAGCTATTATTGCAGAACAGAGGGTGAAAACTGAATTTGGGCCCGAGAAGCAACGAGTTGATAACTGGCATAACTCACTAGATTTAGTGGTACAGTTGGAAAAGAATCTAGGTGAACTTAATGAGGGTGCACACGTCTATAAACCCAGCTACTCAGGAGGTTGAGGAAGGAGAATCACAAGTTCAAGGCCAGGTTGGGCAGTTAAGGAGGACTCTGTCTGAAAACGGTATTTACAAAGAGCTGCAGATGTTGCTTATTGGTAGAGCACTGGTCTGGAATGCATGAGGCCCTAAGCTTGATCCCCAGTCCTGCAAAAGACAAATGAAAAAACAGCTCTAATATAATCCCATGGTTCTTTCTGTTTTATTTAAAACACCCCAGAACAAACAAAGAAGCAGCTTGTCAATTTTTTGTCTCCTTTTCTGATCATGTACTCCGTATTAAAGGCCACTTGAAATCTCTAAATCCACCTGCTGTGCCTCATGGGCTGTCTCCTCTCTTCTCAACTGCTTTTCTGTATGTTTCCTGGACCTTCTTAGAATATTCTCCTCAATTTCAAGTTTTTTTTTTTTTAAAACCATGACTCATGTTAGAAATTTTACAGCAAAGCATGTACCACAGCTGTAACAAGTATAAGACAGAACTTTTAAAGCCCTTGATAAACAGTTATGTCAGACATGATTTTTTTTGTATTTTATTTTATTAAAGAATTTTTTATTATTCCAAAGAGAGGCAATTTTTAACACATTTTTCAGAAACAACATGAAGCAGGTTACATCAAAATATATATACAAGAAAGCTTAAGGGTGGAAAAGAAGGATAAGAAATCAAAGACTAAAGCCGGACGTGGTGGCACACACCTTCAATCCCAGCACTTGGGAGCTGTGAGCTTGAGGCCAGTCTGATCCACATAGTGAGCTCCAGGCCAGCTGGGGTCACAGGGAGACTCTGTCTCAAAAAGGCAAAAGAAAAAAAAAAAAGACGAAAAACAATTCAAAGACCAAAGGATTTGCCAACATGGAGTCAATTTTGGTGACATAATGAAGGTGTGCATTAGTTTGTTTTTTTTGAAAATCCTTACTAGTTCTACTAACAGAGCATAGGGTAAGGGTCTATTTACAGAAGAGTGGTCCATTTACAGCTGTACTGTAAAGTCCACAGTCAAATACAGATCCTGTGACCTACAGACAGTTGCACAAAATGGTGACAGAGGTGCCTCCCAGTGTTCTTGGCTTATATATCTTTTGCCCCTCCCCCACATGTAGATAAGGTCGACTGATTGGGTGGGAGGGGTAACTGACTCCCCCCTCGACTCTTTGATGAGCGTGGGAAAGAGGTGTGACTATAACTTGCTGGCATAGTGATTGGAGGACACTTCAGTTAACACTCTACCCCTTCCTCTGGTTCTTATATTCTTTCTGCCAACCTCTTCTGCAAAAGTCCCTGAGCCTTGGAGGGGGTGATAGATGTGGGATGATCTTCCTCCCGTCGTGGCAAGGCACTGAACTTTCAAGTCTCTGCATCGTCTGTTTTCCATGGGCTGTTGGCCCATTTCAGTGGGATTCCATGTACTATAAAAACACACCCAGGAAGAAACAGGAACATCTGAACAGTGACTACTACAATAACTTAACCTGTGGATGTAAACAAAAATGCTTGGATGGTATTTTAGCAGGTGCATCAGTTCCATATAACAAAGCAAGTGCAGTGACTTCCCTCTGGGGCTTATATTCTCCCCTGCCACAGGGGGTTGCCCGGGTCTACAGTACCAGATGTGTGTTCCGCCCCTAGGAGTGAGCTTTATAGCCAATCAAAATTTGCTGGTTGTACATACACTACATGCTCCACTATTGCACCAGCAGGAACATCTTGTTTGGTATGTTGGTAGTGCAACACATGGGTCCGTCGTTCAGGAGAATTATAGGGAACTATTCTTCCCCAGTCATCTGCATATTGCCTTTTGGCACAATGAAAGCCACCCATTCAGTGGAAAGGAGTTTCCAGCTTAGTCCAAGTTTGAGTTCTCCCTCTCCCACACTCACATCATGCAGTGTCTTCAGCAATAGGGTTTTTCCCATCCACTTCCCATGTACAACCAACATTATTGGCAATGGCCTTTAATGTTTTGGAGTCCTCTAGGGTCCCTCGGGCCAACAGCTCATAGGGGGACACCCACCTCTGGCACTGGGATTTTCATTTAACCACCTTATTGCTTTTTTTTTTTTAAACTGTGTATCTGGAGAATTTTTCCCCGTTTATTCTCATAGATCTTTGTATAGCCCACCTTCCCCCTCCCCTTTAACTACCCCCTTTTTACATGTTTCTCCCTGAATAACACATTTATCCTACTATTCTTCTCTCTCTGGTTTCTTCTTTAGCTTTACCTCTCTGTTTCCCTTCCATATTCCTGTCCTTACAGTTGCATCAGGATATATATTCACTTATAAGGATTTGGTGCTAGGATCCACAGATAAGGGAGAACATACGTCTTTTCTTTTTCTAAGTCTGTATTACTTAACTTGGTATAACAGTTTCTAGATCCATCCATTTACCTGCAAATTTCATTACTTCATCTTTCTTTACTGCTAAATAGAACTCCGTTGTGTAAATGTACCACATTTTTGTTAACAACTCGTCAGTTGAGGGACACTTAGGTTGCTTCCATCTCTTAGCTATTGTGAAAAGAGCAGCAACAAATATGGTTGCACAAGTGTCTCTACAATAGGATGAGTCCTTTGGGTATGCCAAGGAGTGGTACAACCAGGTCATATGGTAGGTTCATTTTTAGTTTTTTAAGAGTTCTCCACACTGTTTTCCATAGAGGTTGCATGAGTTTGCAATCCCACCAGCAGTGAATGAGCATTTCCCTTTCTCCACATCCTTGCCAGTTTTGGGTATCATTTGTTCTCTTGATCATAGCCAGTCTGATTGGGGTAAGGTGATACCCTAGGGTGGTTTTAATTTGCATTTCCCTGATTACTAACGATGTTGAACACATTTGAGATGTTTCTTAGTCATGTTTATTTCTTCCTTTGAGAACTCTTGGTTTAGATCTTTAGCCCATTTTTTAATTGGGTCACTTGGTTTCTTGATTCTTTGTTTTTTGAGTTCTTTATATATTTGGATGTTAAATCTCTGTCAGATGTGTCACTGGTGAAGATTTTCTCCCACTCTGTGGGTTTTCTCTTCACTTGTTTTTTTGTTTCTTTGCTGTACAGAAACTTTTTAGTTTAATGATGCTCCACTTGTTGATTGTTGACCTTAATTCCTGAGCAACTAATTCCTGAGCAACTTCTGTCCAATTTAGAAAACGTTTCCTACATCTATGTCTTGTAAGTTACTGCCAATATTGTCTTCTAATAATTTCAGGGTTTCCAGTTTCACATTGTGGTCTTTGATCCATTTGAAGTTGACTCTTGTGCAAGGTGAAAGATAAGGATCTAGTTTTATTCTTCTATAGCTGGAGATCCAGTTTTGCCAGCACCATTTGTTGAAGATGCTGTCTTTCCTCCATTCTGTGTTCTTGGCACCTTTGTCAAATATCAGGTGGCTGAAATTGCATGTACTTGGGTTTGGGTCTTCAGATGTTCCATTGATCTATGTGTCTATTTTTGTGCCAGTACCATGCTGTTTCTATGACTATAGCTCTGTAGTATACTTTGAGATCTGGTAATCCCCCCAGCGTTTCACTTTGTGCTCAGGGTTGCTTTGGCTATCTGGGGTCTTTTGTGCTTCCATATAAATTTCAGGATGATTTTTTTCTAATTCTGTGAAGTATGTTGCGGGGATTTTGATTGGGATTGTACTGAATCTATATCTTGCTTTTGGTAGGATGGTCATTTTTCCAATATTAATTCTTCCAACCTATGAGCATGAGAGGTCCTTCCATCTCCTGGTATCTTCCTCAATCTCTCTAACGATTTAAATTTTTCATTGTAGAGGTCTTTGGTGTCTTTGGTCAGATTTATTCCAAGATTTTTGTTTTGAAGCAATTGTGAATGGGAACATTTCCCTGTACTCTTTCTCCAGTTGCTTGTTATTGGTATATAGAAAGGTTACTGATTTTTGTAGATTGATTTTATAACCTGCCACTATACTGAAAGTGTTGACCAATTCTAGGAGTTTTCTGGTGGAACTTTTGGGGTATTTTAGGTATAGTATATCATCTGCAAAAAGGGATAGTTTGGCCTCTCCTTTTCCAATCAGCACTCCTTTAATTTCCTTCTCCTATCTTATTGCTCTAGCAAGAGTTTCAAGCACTATGTTGAAAGGAGTGGAGGTAGTGGGCAGCCTTGTCTGGTTCCTGATTTTAATGGGAATGCTTGCAGGTTTTCTCCATTTAGAATGATGTTGGCTGTGGGTTTGCCGTATACAGCTTTAATTATGTTGAGGTTTGTTCCCTCCAGTGCCATTCCCTTTAGAACTTTTATCACGAATGCGTGCCGAATTTCATCAGAATCCTTTTCTGCATTGGGATGATGATGTGGTTTTTGTCTTTTATTCCATTTATGATTGATGACGTTTATTAACTGCTGTATATTGAATCACCCCTGCATCTATGGAATAAAGCACACTTGATCATGGTGAATGATCTTTTTGACGTACATCTGTGTGTGGTTTGCAAGTATTTTGTTGAGAATTTTTGCATCTATGTTCATTAAGGACAGGGGTCTATAGTTTTCTTTTTTGGTTGTGACTTTACCTCATTTGAGTATTAGGGTGATGCTGGCTTCATAGAAATGAGTTTGGGAGTGCTCCTTCTGTTCCTATTATTTTGAATAATTTAAGTAGTATTGGTCAGAGGTCTTCTTTAAATGTCTGGTAGAATTTTGCTGTAAATCCATCTGGGCTTGGGCTTTTTTTATTCAGGAGGCTTTGTATTATGGTTTTGATTTCCTTATATGTTATAGGTCTGTTTAAACTGTTGATCTCTTCTTGGTTTAACTTTAGTGGTTCCCATGATTTTAGATATCCATCTATTTCTTTTAGGTTTTCAAACTTAGTAGAGTATAGGTTTTTAAAGTATTCCCTTATAATGTTCTGGATCTTTGAGGTGTCTGTTGTGATGTTTCCCCTTTCATCTCTTATTTTGTTGATTGGCAGTGCTCTTTCTTTTGGTTAACTGGGCTAAGTATCTGTCTATATTGTTTAGCTTTTCAAAGAACCAGATCTTAGAATTATTGATTCTTTGTATTGTTTTCTTTGTTTCTATTTCATTAATTTCTGCTTTGATTTTTGTTATTTCTTCTCTTCTGCTGGGTTTGGGTTTCACTTGTTCTTGCCTTTCCAGCATCTTGAGTTGCAATGTTAAGTCATTAACTTGTGTTCATCTGATTTTTTTAAATATAGGTACTTGGAGCTATAAACTTCTCTCTTAGGACTGCTTTTAAAGTGTCCCAGAGGTTTTGTTGGGTTGTATTGTCCTTTTCATTGAATTCCAGGAAATCTTTTATTTCTTAATTTCTCCTTTGACCCACTCATCATTTAAGAGTGCATTGCTTAATCCCCATGAGTTTTTGTAGTGACTAGGGATTCTTCCAGTGTTGATTTTGGGCTTTATTGCATTGTGGTCTGATAGAAGGCATGGAAATCTTTCTTTTTTTTTCTTTTTTTTTGTATTTGTTGAGGTTTGTTTTGTGCCCCAGTATGTGGTCAATTTTTGAGAAAGTTCCATGGGGTGCTGAGTATAAAGTGTATTCTTTTGTGCTTGGGTGGAATATTCATTTGAAAGATGTCTGTTAGGTCCATTTGATGTATGGTATCATTTAATTCATATGTCTCTCTGTTTATTCTTTGTACATTTTATCAGATATTAGAATTGCAATGCCTCCTTTTTTCTTAGTACCATTTGCTTGGCATATATTTTTTCCCCATCCTTTCACCTTAAGGTAGTGCCTGTCCTTGAAAGTGAGATGAGTTTCTTGCAGACAACAAAAAGGTGGGTTTTGTTTCTTCATCTATTCAACTAGTCAACTAGTCTTTTGACTGGGAAGTTCAGTCCATTGATATTTAAAGTTATTAATGGAGATGTGTATTGAATCCTGTCATTTTTATTTCTGTTGACATTCTTGATATAGCTGTGCATTTCCACAGTTATGCCTTCATTGAATTTCTTTCTGTAACCCCTTGGGTATAGTCATTCCTTTCTTCAGCTCTTTGTATTGCTTCCAGAACTCTCTGAAGGGCTGGTTTTGTGGACATGAATTCTTTCAGCCTATTTATGTCATGGAAGATTTTTCTTTCCCCTTCAACTATAATAGACATTTTGCCTGGGTAAAGTAATCTGGGTTGGCATCTGTTGTCATTTAGAACTGGGAATACTTTGGTCCAGGCTCTTCTGGCTTCCATAGTTTGCACTGAAAAGTCAGCTGTAATCCTGATGGGTTTTCCTTTATATGTGACTTGTTGTTTTTCTTTTGCAGCTTTCAGTATTGTCCCTTTTTTCCGTGCATTGAGTGTTTTTACTATGATGTGCTGTGGAGAGTTTCTTTTCTGGTCCTGTCTATTTGGTGTTCTATATGCTTTTTGTATTTCTATGTGCATGTCTTTCTTTAATTTTGGGAAATTTTCTTCTACAATCCTGTTGAAGATCTGGTCCATACCATTACCTTGAGATTCCTCTCCTTCCTGTGTTTGGGGACCCTGCTATGAAGGTTGCAGTCCACCATGTCTGGACAGCTCTCTGAGCTAGGCTTAAAATGGAGGACTCCCTTTCTCAGCAGGGGCTTCCTACTCTCTGCCTGATCTTATTTGGAAAATGTCTCCAAGAACATCTGCCTGACCTTATTTGGAACATGACCTTTGACATAGTTCCATGCAAATGCTGCCCCTGGTTTTCCTGTATAATAATAGGCATTTCACTACAGCCAGTCAATCCCACCTCTTCTTTCTACATGATAGGGTCCTCCTGCCACATGCAAATAAAGCATACTATGAACACCTATCAGGTAAAGCTTTGGCTGCTGTCCTCATCCTATATCTTCCTGTAACCCCCCTGAATAAATGAGCTGTCTCACTGAAGCTGACTCTCAGAAGTTCTTTCCATTGTACTCACAGCTGTCCTGACCCTGCTCGTCGTTTCTGCTCCCTTTGTTCTCGTGGATTGGTGGTCAACGACCCATGAGGGAAGGGAGACCCACATTCCTGTATGTCTATGATTCATAGGTTTGGGTTTGGTTTTTTAATCGTGTCACACAATTCTTGCATATTCCTTTCTTGTGTTTTCTTAAATTTTTCATAATCTTTGCTTGAGTGGTCTAATTCATCCACTTTATCTTCCAGTTGATATTCTGTTTTCCATTTCATTCATCCTATTGGTGAGGCTTTCTCCTGTCATTTCTAATGGGCTTACTGAGTGTTTCACTTCCTTCTTCATTTCAGCCTGAGTATTCTTCAATATTTCTAACTCTTTTCTGAATTCATTCAGAAGTTTATCCCTATCTTCCTTCAGTTTTTTGATTTCTTTGTGTGTTCTTTAAATTCACTGAATTCTTTTATCATGTTTATAATTGTTCTTTTGAGTTCCGTGTCCTACTTCATTTCTAGGGGGTTCTCATTGTACCCCTCTAGAGGACTACTGGTACTTTGTGGGGATATATTATTTTGGTTTTTCATGTTATTTTTTCTCTGTGACTTTGACATGTGAATTTCTTTTGGACTTTCTGATTCTTTTTTGAGACTCAAGTCTTCCTTTGTTGAGTTTAGATCTGCTTCTTTTTGTAAACTTTATGTGCCTTTGTGGTTTACTTGTTGGGCATGAAAAGCTGGTTGGTCTAGGTTTCAGGTTCTCTCTTTTGATTTTATATTGGCGTGGTCAAATTGCTTTTGTCTTCAGGAGTTCCTGCAGAGGCCCAAGTTAGATGAAGATCAGATGCTCTCAGGCTTTCTCCTAAGGTCTGGATCCCTTTAGGAAAAATGCTGCCCTTAGGAATTTGGGGGCTGGGCTGGCCTGGGAGCAGGGCCCAGGAAAGATGCTGGTCTCAGGAAGCTGGTGGCTATGCCACCCAGGGATGCAAAGGGAGGTGGGGATGGGAAGAGTCCCCAAGGGCTCCTGGGGACTATTGGGAGGAACTGGCTTGGTCTGGATGCAAAGGATCAGGAAGCAGTGGGGATTCTGGGCCAAGAGGTCAGTCCAGCAGTCTGGGATGCCAAGACAAGAAATGGGTCATTACCCAGGCTAGGAGTGGAGCTGGGAGGGTGAATGAGGCTGGGGGAGTCAAGGTGCAGTGGGCCACAGGACCTACCCAGGAAAGATGCTGGCATCAGGAAGCTGGTGGCTGAGCCACCCAGGGAAGCAAAGGTAAGTGGGGGTGGGACCAGGCCCAGAGGACTCCTGGGGACTGCAGGGAGGAATTGGGTTGGTCTGGATGCAAAGGATCAGGAAGCAATGGTGGCTCCGGGCCAAGAGGTCAGCCCCAGTGTCTGGGGTGCCAAGAGAAGAAATGGACCAGTACCCAGGCTAGGAGGAGAGATGGGGTGGGGGAGCTGGGAGGATGAATGAGGCTGGGGGAGTCAAGGCACGGTGGGCACCACTGGCCTTACTGGGGAAATGTGCTGGCACCAGGATGCCGGAGGCTGTGCAGCCCAGGGAAGCAAAAGGAGGTGAGGAGGGGATGAGGTCCAGAGGGCTCCTGGGGACTGCAGGGAGGAATTGGGGTGGTCTGGATGCAAAGGATCGGGAAGCAGTGGGGATTCTGGGCCTAGAGGTGAGTCCAGGAGTCTGTGGTTCCAAGACAAGAAATGGTCCAACAAACCATGTGAAGAGCATACAGCAGCTAGGAGGGGAGCTGGGAGGGTGAATGAGGCTGGGAGAGTCAAGGCATGGTGGGCCCACAGGACCCACCCAGAAAAGATGCTAGCACCAGGAAGCTGCTGGCTGAGCTGCTCAGGGAAGCAAAGGTAGGTGGGGGCCAAGACTGCTTTTAATGTGTTCCAGAGGTTGTGTTGTGTTGTATTGTCCTTTTTGTTGAAATCCAGGAATTCTTTTCTTTCTTAATTTCTCCTTTGACCCACTCATTGTTTGGGGTGTGTTGTTCAATCACCATGAATTCATGTAGTGACTAGGGCTTTGTTCAGTGTTGATTTTGAGCTTTATTGCATTGTGGTCTGATAGAATGCATGGAATTATTTATTTATTTATTTTTTGTATTCGTTGAGGTTTGTTTTGTGGCCCAGTATGTGCTCAATTTTTTCAAAAATTTCCATGGGGTGCTGAGTAGAAAGTGTATTCTTTCATGATTGGGTGGAATATTCGAAAGATGTCTGTAAGGTCCATTTGATGTATGGTATCATTTAATTCAGATGTCTCTTTGCTTATTTTTGTCCAGTTGACTTGTCTAATGGAGACAGTGGGTATTGAAGTCCCTTACTATTACTGAGTTGGGGTTAATCTGTGTCTTAAAGTCCTATAGTGTTGTTTTCATGAATTTGGGTGCACCAGTTTGGTGCATGTATGTTAAGGATTATAATATCTTCTTGGTTAACTGTTTTTTTGATCAAAATGAAGTGACCCTCCTTATCTCTTCTGATTAGTTTTACTTTGAAGTCTATTTTGTCAGATAGTAGAATTGCAACCCCTGCTTATTTCTTAGTGCCATATGCTTGGAATGCTCTTTTCCATCCTTTTACCTTAAGGTAGTGCCTGTCCTTGATAGTGAGATGGGTTTCTTGCAGACAGTAAAGAGATGGATTTTGTTTCTTTTCTTTCTTTCTTTTTTTTTTTTTGTCTTTTTGAGACAGGGTCTCCTTGTAGCCCCAGCTGTCCTGGAACTCACTATGTAGCCCAGGCTGGCCTTAAACTCACAAAGATCTGATCTCGGCCTCCTGAGTCCTGTGATTAAAGGCATGCAGCACCATGCCCAGCTTATCTTTGAATTCTTAATGCATTCTTCTGTTTGGTTTCTTTTTGAGATGGGCTCATTGTGTGTCCCAGGCTGGCTTAGACCTCTCCATCCTCCTGGCATCACAGCCATGCTCCACCTGCCTGGCTTCCAATGGATTCTTTACACCTGTTTCCTCAGGTGTAAAAAGGGCAAGAGCATCAGCAGCAA
>NW_008342851.1:4086016-4087750 GCF_000622305.1 Nannospalax galili
GACTAGGAGATCGTCCAGTGTTGATTTTCAGCTTTATTGCATTGCGGTCCAATAGAATGCATGGAATTCTTTTAACTTTTTTGTATTTGTTGAGGTTTCTTTTGTGGCCCAGTATGTGGTCAATTTTGAAAAAGTTCCATTGGGTGCTGAGTAGAAAGTCTGTTGTTTGGTGCTTGGGTGGAATATCTGAAAGATGTCTGTTAGGTCCATTTCATGTATGGTATCATTCAGATGGCTCTCTGTTTATTCTTTGTCCAGTTGACTTGTCTAATGGAGACAGTGGGTATTGAAGTCCACTACTATTACTGAATTGAGGTTAATCTGTGTCTTAAAGTCCTATAGTGTTGTTTTCATGAATTTGGGTGCACCAGTTTGGTGCATGTATGTTAAGGATTATAATATCTTCTTGGTTAACTGTTTTTTTGATCAAAATGAAGTGACCCTCCTTATCTCTTCTGATTAGTTTTACTTTGAAGTCTATTTTGTCAGATAGTAGAATTGCAACCCCTGCTTGCTTCTTAGTGCCATTTGCTTGGAATATTATTTTCCATCCTTTCACCTTAAGGTAGTGCCTGTCCTTGAAGGTGAGATGGGTTTCTTGCAGACAGCAAAGAGGTAGATTTTGTTTCCATTCACTTGTCCTGTGTCTTTTGACTGGGGAGTTCAGTCCATTGATATTTAAAGTTATTATTGAAAGATGTATATTTGTTGCCATCATTTTGATTACTGTTTGCAATTTTTTGAAGATCTGCCTGCCTCTGCCTCACAAGCGCTGGGGTTAAAGGCGTACACTGGCCGGATTTTGTTTCTTAATCCATTCACTTAGCCTGTGTCTTTTGACTGGGGTCTCAGTCCATTGATATTTAAGGTTATTATTGAAAAATGTGTATTGGTTGCTGTCATTTTGATTGTTGTTTGTGTTCTCTAATTTTGTGTTCCCTAGACTATACCTTTATTTATTTTCTTTTGTTTCTCTCTCTGCTCTCTGTATTGCTTCATGTATTCTTTGAAGGGCTGGTTTTGTGGACATGTATTCTTTCAGGCTCATGTCATAGAAGATTTTTCTTTCCCCCTCAACAATAATAGACATTTTTGCTGGGTAAAGTATTCTGGGCTGGCATCTATTGTCATGTAGAACTGGAAACACTGTGGTCCAGGCTCTTCTGGTTTTCATAGTTTTCATTGATAAGTCAGCTGTAATTCTGATGGGCTTTCCTTTGTATGTGACTTTTCTTTTTCTGATTTCAGTATTCTCTCTTTATTCTGTGCATTTAGTGTTTTTACTATGATATGTCATGGGGAGTTTCTTTTCTGATCCTGTCTATTTGGTGCTCTATGTGCTTCCTGTATTTGTGTGGGGATGTCTTTCCTTAATTTGGGGAAATTTTCTTCTACAATCCTGTTGAATCTGGTCAATACTGTTAACCTGAAATTCTTCACCTTCCTCTATTCCTATGAAAACATAGATTTGGTCTTTTCATGGTGTCCCACATCTCCTGCATATTCCATTCCTGTGTTTTTTTAAATTTTTCATAATCTTTGCTTGAGTGGCCTAATTCATCCATTTTATCTTCCAGTCTTGATACTCTGTTTTCCATTTCATTCATCCTGTTGTTGAGGCTTTCTTCTGTTGCTTCTAATTGGCTTACTGAGTGTTTCACTTCCTTCTTCATTTCAGCCTGAGTATTCTTCAATATTTCTAACTCTTTTCTGAATTCATTCAGAAGTTTATCC
>NW_008342851.1:4089256-4090446 GCF_000622305.1 Nannospalax galili
AATAAACCCTTTTAATAACATTTGCAAAATAAATTTACCAACCAATATTTTATTTCGTATATGTATAGATGAACAATTATCTTAAATATATTATTATAATGTATAAACTGAGATGTCCTTGTAAGCCTTGAAGCAGGTTTAAATGATCAAGTCTCCTTTAAAGGTTTATTTTACATGGACTTGGAAAATGTTTATTTTATATAAAACATATTTAAATGAAGAGATAAATTGCACCCTGGAGCAGAAGCAATCATTCCTTAAAGCTAATTTATATTCTTAAGTATTAAGAACCATGTTGTAATTTAACAATTTCAGTTTACACGAGAACTTACTTACAAGTCACTTTGATATTTAGTAAATTATTTAATAATTGTTCCCTTAGTATTAAACCTAAGTCTACACACTCACAACAGTCTGATACAATAAATACTGTGGTTAGATACAATGTCACGACAAACCAGGTCCAAAACCAAGACCGATTACCTTGACGAAATTCTGATCAAATGTAAAAATCAGCAGTACTTTACATACGCACACACACACACACACACACACACACACGAGAATCTATCTCAAAAATGGCTATGCTAAACAAATCTATATACACTGATGCTAGAAATAAGGGCTTTCACTTGAAGAAAGCATTTTCAGAAATACCGTTTACATTTTAATATGGTGTCCCCGACCGCTTTCCGTCTCGCCAGCAAGAACGACGCGGGAGGACAAATCAGGATCCTTCTGCAGCAGTTTATTTGAAGACTGAAGACCAAAGACGCCGAGAAGTGGGAGAGCTGTTGCTTATATATGCCCCAAAGGTCCCATTTATGACATATAAGAAGCGGATTGGTTGCTGGAGATCATAAGAAGCGGATTGGTTGCTGGAGATCACGCCACGGGAGGAGGCGGGGGAAAGCAGGCTCTTGTGCACGCCCCTTATGGGTGTGGCAGGATGTTTACTTTTAAGAAGGTCCGGATACCGGCGCCATCTTGTAATGGCGGCGGAGGCTGTGGCTCTCCACAATGCTGCATATTAAAAATATGTTTAGGCTGGGCGTGGTGACGCACTCCTTTAATCCCAGCACTTGGGAGGCAGAGACAGGCAGATCTCTGTGAATTCGAGGCCAGCCTGGTCTCCATAGCGAATCCAGGCCAGCTGGGGCTACAGGGAGACCCTGTCTCAAAAAGACCAA
>NW_008342851.1:4101543-4103486 GCF_000622305.1 Nannospalax galili
AGGATAGTAGTGGTAAATATTTTTAACTGGGTTTCAGACTCAACAAGTGATAGAAAAAAGAATTATACATTTTGTTGTACCCAGAGAACGGATCCCCAAGAATTGCCATGGAGTCCAGAGAGCATGCAAGAACAAAGAGTCTTTATTTGGGCTTAAGCACAGACTCTTAGATCAAACTACCGTGGTAGGTCCATCCGAGAGCCCCAATTGCACAGGGAGGGAGCTTTTCATAGGTTTCAGACAAAGGGAGGAGGGGAATAACAGAGTTATATTTTGATTGGTCCAAAGAGCCCACACGCGCCAACATACTTTTGAATTGATTGCTTACAGTCTTGGAGGCCTCTCATTGGTGGGTGCTGCCCTCAGGGCTGTGGAATGTGCTGACTGTTATCTTCAGGGCTAGAGGACCCTCTTTATTGCCTATAAGGCCTCAAACCTGCCTGGGTCCCCTGGACATGCCCGGGCTTGTCTAGTCTATGACCATGAGACATCACAAAATGGAGGAATCAGTCAAAATGGAGACAGTGCAGTTTGTCCCTCTGGTTTCCTAAAGCCAAGCGATTTACAGAAGCGAAAAGAACAGTTAGTCCTAAAGAGGGGCAGGGGTCTAGGGAGTCCAGGGGAGGGGGCCAAGGAGGAGGGTTCCACAATTTCATTTGCACTCAAAGCAAGTGATAGAGAATAGAATTATACATTTCATTTGCACTCAAAGCTAACCATAGCCAGAAGTTACAGCATGATTAAAACAAGCTAATGTTTAAAATGTTTTCATTAAAGTCAATTCCATGAAATGAGAGGATAAAGAATGGGATGGTAAGAAGTATTTAGTCTTAATAAGGCAATACAGAATCAATCCATTATTAAAGACCTTTTAAGACTGACAATACCAAAAGCATAGAGTATAAGAAAATACTTCTCATGAATATGATTCAATTACAGCTGTCTACAGTTAACTCTTTCCTACAGTAGCATGCAGGAACTTAGAACAAGAGGTGAAAGCACAATAGCACATCGCACAGGGACAGAGGAGCCAGTATGCTAAGTCTGCAGGGCTAGCGGTCTGTGACAGTAATAGCTCAGACTCAGGGTGGTCTTTTGCTTCCTATGAGGAAGAAGGGATGGGGAAAGACTGGGAGAAAAACAAACCCAAAAACGCATCACTGTGTCTAAGAAGACACACTAGAGAACAGTTGTGCATTGATTCTAAGAGATGTCTCAAGGTTGTTCAGAGTAAGAATAAAAGTACATGGTAATTTTTACAAGATAAACATAATAATGTTTATAAGTAGTTATTCTGAATACGTTGTAGTTGTCTCATTTTGTCTCAGGCTGTTCTGGAGGCAAGAGCCTGATTCAGGCCATCCTGGGGATCAGTTTTTACAAGGTACCCCAGAAGAAGTCATGTGTTACTAGGTCTAACCCAGGTGTCCTCTAGTCAGAGAAACAAAAGCACAGTTGCCACGTGGTGATCTCCAGGAGCCTGGGGGAGCTCTTCCAGATATCAGAGACCTCCATTCAAGCCAAAGTAAGATTCCTGGTTTCAATTGCTGATGGGAATTTTATCAATAGCTAATATAAAGGCAGTTCAATGCAGACTTAAATATGAGAGCCAAAGGCAAGAGTTACTCCAAGGGAGAAAAGCACAGAGCCACATCTAAGCCAACAGAGTTTCTTGGGACAAAATGTGCCCCTCCCCCCAAACAGGCCACATCTGCCTGCATACAGAGCCATGCTGCAGGAAAGAGAGGACAAAGAACAAGGCCAAAAGGATTATTGGACCCCATCCACTGGACCCCAAAAAGACCACCAAGGACCCAACACACCAAAATGCAAAAGCAAAGGTTTATGGTTTATTCGGGCTTAAGCTTGGGCTCTCAGACCTCACCAACCCAACGGATCCATGCTGAGAGCCCAGAGTAAGGGAGAGTGGAGCCTTTTATAGG
>NW_008342851.1:4104602-4109429 GCF_000622305.1 Nannospalax galili
GAGGAACTGCCTCCTCCCTGTGACATTAAGGGGGAGGATGGTGTTGCAGAGGCTTGTATAGGTCAGTGGGACCCGGCCAACACAGGTCCCAATGCCAGTTACCTGAGATAGGGTAAGAGAAACATTTGATAGCCATCTGCATTCTGTGTAATCCATGAGGGAGAACATTCCTTGTACAGCAATTCCCTCATAATATGGGGGGGGGGGCAACACCATAGCAGAGCCAGCAAGAGCGGGTAGCATTCGGGTTGGTTGCATTGAGGAAGTAATAAGATGAATTTAGCATCTGCAAAGGAATTTTCTGGGTTGGGGTAGTGGCAGGAGGGGGAGGAATAGGATCTGCCCTTGAGGACTCAAGAGCCTGAGTTGTTGGTGCAGGAGTATAGGTTTGGGCAGTGGGAGGTCCGGGAGGGGGTTTAGCTGGAGAAGATTTATGAGAATCACCTGGAGGGGGATTTAGGACTTGGTTGGGTCCCAGTGCATGGACGACCGGTCAGAGGAGGAGTTGAATGGTAAAGAGGGCCCCAGGGTCTCTGCCTGCAGCATATAGCCATAGGCCCCATGTGTGTCCTACATCCCACCCCATAAACTGTTTTCCCTTCTCAGTGAACTGAATTATGAGGGGGCTGCACAGTGGTTGGGCACAGGGACCCCCATGCCTCCTCCAGTGGTCCCTCCCCATCCCAGGGTGGTAGATCCGGGCGCCCGTTGTAGGGTTATTAGATCCCCGGTTGATGACCCTTTCCACCAGTATGTGCCGGTGGTCTCACAGCCCCAATCGGTGCAATAATAATCCCCAGGTCCCCCACATTTGTTCTTAACTTGTCTGCTGTGTCCATGGCCTGGACAAACATAGATGGCGAGGCTTCGCATGCATGATCTGGAGCCGGGGTCTCAGCAGCCAAAGGGAGGAAAGGGGGTCTGGTCGTGAGGTTCCAATTCTCCTTCAAAGACATCACAGAGGTCAACCCAAAGGTCGGGGTACCAAGTGTTAGGAGAGGCTGTCTTGGAGTTAGAGTTGATGACCGTCCCCATGGCGGGGTTGGTGATTACCCAAGTTAAGTTTTGGGGCATATGGGGATTTATGTTACTTGCAGGAAAGGTGCCATTGGCCGATAAGCAGTTCAGTGTCAACAATAGACAGGTTAGCAGGAAGGGTCTCGTCGGATGCGGAGCCTGAATGGATTCGAAGGGTGTGGGGATGCTTTCCAGGTGTCTTCCTTGTAATCCTCTGGGGCTGCAAATGGGTCGGCAGGTTTTGTGTGGGAGTAGTGTACCCAAGCCGTGATGCCGTCCACTTTGAGTGCGGTGGGAGTCGTCAAGAGGATCACGAAGGGGCCCTTCCATCTTGGTTCGAGAGTTTTCCGTTGGTGTCTGCAGATGAAGCACTTTCCAGGTGTCTTCCTTGTAATCCTCTGGGGCTGCAAATGGGTCGGCAGGTTTTGTGTGGGAGTAGTGTACCCAAGCCGTGATGCCGTCCACTTTGAGTGCGGTGGGAGTCGTCAAGAGGATCACGAAGGGGCCCTTCCATCTTGGTTCGAGAGTTTTCCGTTGGTGTCTGCAGATGAAGACCCAGTCGCCCAGTTTAAACTTGTGGGGTTGTGGGGGGATAGCAGCTTCATATATGGCTCTGAGTTGCGGCCAGGCCTGTTGGTGGGTTAGCTGCAACCGCTGGAATGAGTCCAGTAGGTTCTGGTCTCCCAAGGTTGATACTAGGTCAGCTTGGAGGCTAGGTATCATAGGAGGGGGATTCCATACACGATTTCAAAGGGGGTCAAACCCATCTGGTATGGAGTGTTTCTTACTCTAAAAAGGGCAAAAGGGAGGAGAGCCACCCAGTCTGTGCCAGTCTATAAGGCTAATTTGGTTAAGGTGTTTTTTAGAGTTCTATTCATTCTTTCTACCTGTCCTGAACTTTGGGGTCTATAAGCACAATGTAGCTTCCAATTGGCCCCCAGTGCAGTGGCTATTCCCTGGCTTACCTGAGAGACAAAGGCTGGCCCATTATCTGATCCGATTGTAGTTGGGAAACCATACCTGGGCAGGATTTCTTCGATTAGCTTCTTGGCTATCACGTGAACAGTCTCATGCTTGGTTGGGTAGACCTCAGTCCATCCAGAGAAGGTGTCTATGAATACTAGTAAATATTTATATCCAAATTTTCCCTGTTTAATCTCAGTGAAATCAGTCTCCCAGTATGTACCTGGTTGTGTCCCTCTGCTCCGGGATCCTGGGTTAGCATGGGATGGAGCTGAGTTGGTTAATTGGCAGGCATGACAATGCCTAACAATATTTTCAATGGCTTGATTTCCTTCCTGAATTTTAACTTTGGCCCTTCTTAGTAAGTCTTGCATCCTTTGGGTGCCCATGTGTGATGCTCGATGTATTTTCTTGAGCAATCTTACACCTAAATTCTGAGGTCGAATAACTTTTCCATCCATTGTCCTCCACCAGCCCTCTAGGCATTGAGTCATAGGGAGAGTTTGTATCCAGGCTAAGTCCTTGGGGCTATAGTGGGGAGTTTTAGGCAGTTCCCTTGCTCCGGGATCAACAAGAATGGGCAGGATCGTGGAGGTCAGGGCTATTTCTTTAGCTGTCCTGTCAGCCAGATTATTTCCCTTCTGGGTGGGGTTGTTTCCTTTTTGGTGACCCGGGCAGTGGATTATGACTAGTTTTGTTGGGCCCCAGAAGGCTTGCAGGAGGTCCAAGATCTCTTGTTTATTTTTAATAGTCTTTCCTTCTGCAGTAAGGAGGCCCTTGATAGATGGCCCCATGGATATGGGCAGAGGCAAATGCATATCTGCTATCTGTGTAGATGTTGATTTCCTTTACCCGTCTTTAGGGCTTTGGTAAGCGCGATTAGTTCAGCTTTTTGGGCCGATGTACCTATTGGCAGTGGCTCGGCCCAAATGACTCTCGAGGGGGTTGTGACCCCTCCCCCAGCATGCCTTTTACCATTTCTGATGAAGCTGCTTCCATCCATGTACCAGGTATCTTCGGTGTCAGGCAAGGGAACATCCTTCAGGTCAGGCCTGATGCAATGCACCTGTGCCAGAATTTTAGTACAATTGTCGAGTGTGGACTTAGGAGCAGAGCCTGATAATGAGTTAATCGGGCATTTCTCAACCATTGATCGTGTGGGTTGCTTGAGAACCCCTTCAAGGGCATGAGGGGTTGTCACAAGCAGGTCCTGTCCCAGGGTTAACTTGTTAGCATCCTTAACCAGCAGGACCACTGCTGCTATAATTCGCAGGCAGGGGGGCCATCCAGCTGCTATAAGGTCTAATTTCTTTGATAGGTATGCAATAGGTCTCTTCCAGGGGCCTACTCTCTGGGTGAGGACCCCTTTCGCAACACCATTATGTTCATCCACATATAGACAGAAAGGTTTACATCTGTCTTAATTCGCAGGCAGGGGGTCCATCCCGCTGCTACAGGGTCTAATTTCTTTGATATGTATGCAATAGGTCTCTTCCAGGAGCCTACTCTCTGGGTGAGGACCCCTTTCGCAATACCTTTACGTTCATCCACATATAGACAGAAAGGTTTACTTATGTCTGGTAGTCCTAGGGCAGGGGCCTCTAAGAGCTTGCATTTTAGGGTTTCAAAGGCCTCTTGCCTTTCCTGCATCCAGTTGAAGTCCTGTCCTTCTTTGGTAGCCTCATATAGGGGTTTTGCAATTTCGGTGAACCCCAAAATCCAGAAGCAGCAGAATCCCATGGTACCCAGGAATTCCCTCACTTGTTTTCTGTAGGTCGGTGCAGGTGTCTTTAGCACAGTCTCTTTGTGGGCGTTAGTCAACCACCGCTGCCCCTCCTTGAGGATGTACCCTAGGTAAGTCACTTCTTGCAGACATATCTGAGCTTTTTTTGCTGAGGCCCGGTATCCCAAGTCCCCAAGTATGTGGAGTAAGTCCTCTGTCCCCTCCAGGCAGGACTTCTGGTCCGGTGCTGCGATCAATAAGTCATCTACATATTGAAACAGGCTTATGTCGGGGTGTTGGGCTCTGTACTCACCCAGATCTTCATGCAGGGCCTTATCGAATATAGTTGGAGAATTTTTAAACCCTTGAGGCAGTTGCGTCCAGTTCAGCTGGCCACTGATTCCTCCCTCTGGATCATGCCATTTGAAGGCAAAGTAGGGCTGACTGCTAAGGGCTAGTGGCAGGCCGAAGAAGGCATCCTTGAGGTCCAGAACTGTATACCATTGCCGATCTGGTGGTAGGATACTGAGTAACGTATAAGGGTTGGGGACAGTAGGATGAATGTCAATGACTCTCTTGTTCACCTCCCTTAAATCTTGTACCGGTCTATAGTCCCCAGATTGGGGCTTTTTGACAGGCAGGAGTGGGGTGTTCTAGGCAGACTGGGTCGTTCTCAGCACCCTCAGTTCCATTAACCTTCTGATATGTGGAGTAATTCCACATTTTGCCTCTAGGGGCATAGGATACTGGTGCACTTTAACAGGGTCCACCCCTGCTTTGAGTTCAACATATACAGGAGGCCTGTGTCCCGCCAGACCCATACCCCGTTTCTGCCCAGGCTCGGGGAAATTTTTGGAGCCAATCTGATATATCAGGGTTTGGTTGGATTAGCTCCTGATGGAGTCTATATTCCTCAGTCAGGTCATTGGTGACTAGAACCCGAACTGGTGCCCTGTTGTGAAGCAGGGTGGCTCCTTTAGCTGTGAAGTGGATCTGTGCCCTCATTTTTGACAATAAATCTCTGCCCAGAAGTGGGTAGGGACATTCTGGGATTACTAGAAATGAGTGGGATACCCGGCCCTTCCCTAAAACTACTTTTTTTTTTTGGGTGGTTTTTGTTAGGT
>NW_008342851.1:4110312-4111406 GCF_000622305.1 Nannospalax galili
TTAATGATGCCTGGGTCTGTGGTAGAGTCCCCGGTGGAGCCTGGAACCAATTTCTGGGCTGCCTCGAGGATCCTGTTTCGCTCTTCAGTAGTGAACAGGACACTCAGGAGCTGGTGGCAATCGTCCCAGGTGGGCTGGTGAGTGAAGAGAAAAGTTTCCAATAAGTTAATCAAGTCCCTGGGGTTTTCAGAGAAAGGCGAATTCTGTGAGCACCAATTGTAAAGATCACTGGTGGCAAAGGCCCAGTAATGAAAAGGCTGTTTTCCCTCACAGTCGGGGGGCCCTGCCGGCCGGAGGGGGAGGACAATGGTGTCAGGCTGGGGGGCTGCCCCCCTCCGTCTCCGTGTGGCCTGTGCAGGTCCCTGTGGAAGTGATGGTGGCTCATCAGGGTTAGGAGGCGGGGCCTGCACTTGTGGCACCATTGCCGGGATGCCTGTCTGAGAGGAGTAGGGCAGTGGAAAGATGTCGTTCTCCTCTGTGCCCCCTGGAGAATGGGTTTCTCTTCCGCCTTTGGTCTGAGAGGGAGGACCTGCGATGTGGAGGGGGAGCAGTTGGATTAATCAGGGGAAGGAAGGACTTGACCCAGGCTGGGGGGCTATCAGGTCGTTCGATGAGGCCTCGCCATGTCACAATGTATGGGCTCTGGTTCTGGTGGCCCATTCATGGGCGGAAGACGTGGTCCTCTACCCTGGAAATCAAACTCAGGTTAAAAGTCCCTTCAGGGGGCCATCCAACATTGAAGGAGGGCCAATCAACCAAACATAAAGTTGTCCATTTCTTTTTCTTTACATCTACACTATTGTTATGGGCAATCGTCTTGACGTTCCCCCCAGTGGACTAGTGTAAGATCTAGAGGGGAAGATGGGGTGTTGCCTATAGTATTTATCAGTATTTATCACAAGACACAAGAACGACACAGACAGACAGAGGGCCCAAATTAAACTACCGTGGCTTTCAGATGGTCTGGACTCTCGGCCATGTGGATTCCCTGGCTTGATTATGCCAAAGAATGTACGGATAGATGTGTGTGTCCCAACAGGGTCGCGAGGTCCTCTGAGGTTTCAGATGGACTAGTGTCCTGGCGGGGGGTCCGG
>NW_008342851.1:4111846-4115845 GCF_000622305.1 Nannospalax galili
GGGGGGTAGAAAAACAGAAAATAATTTTTGATTGGTTCAAAGAGCCCACGCGCGCCAATATAATTTTAAACCGATTGGATGTATAAGATGCAGCCCTGGAAGTTTCTTATTGGTAGGTGCTATTCTCAGGGCTGTGGAATGTGCTGACTGTTACCTGTGGGGCCAGGAGTCTCTGTTTTTACCTTATAGGGCAGTTTTTATGCTCGGGCTTGCTTAATCTATAGTTTCCTGGAAGGGGGGTGGGGAATAGCAGGCAGGGGTCAGGGCATGCCAGGGTATGTCTAGGCATGTCTAAAGCAGCAGCCAAGCATTTTACAGAAGCTAAAAGAGCAATTATTGGGGGTCTGGAGGGATTGGGGTGTAGTGGGTGAATGAAGAGGGTCTCAGAGTTCTACAGGATGAGACAGGAAGACCAGTCCCAGAATTCATCTCCAGCTCTGAAGATGAGTTGACATATTAAATCCAACTTATAACCAACTGGATTTAAATTTTCTCAAACCATTTTCAGGCCTTTAGAGGTCTGAAAGCAACATAAATCAGAATGATCATGTCAAAACTAAAAATACTTCCAAAGTGAGCAAGCCAGAGATACTTTAAAACAAACACTAGGATGGGCTGGAGAGATGGTTCAGTGGTTAAGAGCACTGGTTGTTCTTGCAGAAGACCAGGATTTGAATCCCAGGACCCACATGGCAGCTAACAATTGTCTGGAACTTCAGTCCCAGGGTATTCAACAGTCTCTTCTGTCCTCCAAGGGCATTGCATGACATGGGTGCACTTACCTACATGCAGGCAATACACACATACACATAAACAAAGAAACAAACAAAGAAACAAACAAAAAACACTAGGAAAGCAAACCCAAACCAAAAGGAATGTAACAAACAAGGTCCTTAAACAACCAGCTCAGATACTGGTTTTTGCCTTTTTGAGACAGGGTCTCCCTGTAGCCTCAGCTGGCCTGGAACTCACTACCCAGACCAGGCTGGCCTTGAACTCATAGAGATCCACCTGCCTCTGCTTTGTGAGTGCTGGGATTAAAGGTGTGCAGCACCACACCCAGCTTCAGATACTGTTTTGTATAAACAATTAGCACTTAGAAGTTTTGTGAAACACTTAATAAACCTAGAGACATTGGTCTTACGTCTTAAAAGTAAATTTAAAGATGTTTAGGGTACCCAAATTTATAAGGTCTTTAAATGTACTATCAAAATATTCATATTTATAAATCTACACTTGTGTTTTAATTAGACATGCCAAAATAAAGCAAAATAAAACCAATAATTTTTGTGCAAATAAACAAATGAAAAGAATGACTGATGTGCCAGTTTGTTTTGATGGAAACATAAGAAGACAATCATCACAGAAACACATGACAGAATTACTTGAGCTCTCAACACATGGGAAAACTTATAGACATACATGGCATAATTGCATGAAATCCCAAACAACACATGGAAAATGATTATCATAGACACACATGACAATTCCACACAAACTAGGTGCACCCAAAACAAAAAAAATCAAGGAGTTTGATAGGATGGTCCTTTGCATGCAGGCATTCATTCTTTAAGTGTGGATTGGAGAACACTTCCTCCATAATCTCCTCATAGCTATGGGGAAGCTCTCCCTCCTCTTTTGGTAAGTATGAGGCTGGGTTTTAGGGTTCAAGTAGCCTCCATCCAGGCTCAGGGATTCTTATCCAGCATGGCCTGATTTCAGGTTACTAGACTTCACAGAACATTTTTAATTTGGAGGGTTTTATCTTAATGACATAATTTCCTGCATAGCCTAGTTTAAAGTTGTCCAGCATCACCTGGAGGACAGTCTGGGTCTGACACTTGGACTGGGAGGAACCCATCTGAAATTTTATATGTGCCTGGGATATATGTAACATGTGCATAGGAGGAGGTGGAGAGTGATAGTCTCCCTCATTCAGATGCCTTCTTGGCCAGCTGCTGCGACCCAAGACTCCGTCCAGCAGAGTCCAGGAGAGATGACACAGACACCAAGGTGAGGTTCAAGCTTCTTCTTTTTTTTATTACGCACTTCAGTCCCCATTTATATAGTTCCCAACAGCCCTCCCCCAGCCAGGACCAATCAGGTCACACACACACACACACCAGGCAGGCAGAGAGGCAGCTTATTGGGCCACATAGCAGGATCATGCTCGATGATGTCTCTGATCAGGCAGGCAGCTTGCGTGGGTTGGAGTAAACAAGCGAGGGTCACGAGACTTGGCAGCCAGCCAAGGCGCCTCAGGCAGGAAGCTTGGAGTCATGAGACTTGGCAGCTAACCAAGGCGCCATCTTTGGCTGACTCAGCCGCGCTCACTTCCCACATCTCCCCCTTTTTGTTTTATTACAAAGGTTAAAGGACCGTGCCTGTCTTAGGTTGCCCCCTTCCATGTAACATCCTTACCCGTCATCAACTGTTCAGCAGCTTGGCTGGCAGTCTGTCTTAGGTTGGTATGTCCATGAGGGAGTCTTACCCATCTTTGACTACCGGTCCAGCATGGTTAACAACACAGAGGGAGACTCGCCCCTAGCCTGAGTGAGCATTTGTTATTGAAATTCTGTTTTCTGCCTCATTTTACACATGCACCATATCATACACCCCCACACACACATATAAGCAGGAACCCCCAAAACGCCATTCCTCCCCAATCTTTGAGGAAGGAAAAAGTCCCTTGAAAGACATTTAGCCAGTCTTCTATGGAAGCGACTTGAACTCTCGTAGCATTGACTGCCACCACTGCTGCACGCAATTCAGCAAGCTTCTTGTCAAAGTCTTTGCTCTAGTTGCCTCGGAGTATAGCTGAAAGATCTTTAGAAAGATTACTGGCTCTGGAGAAATTTTGATATTCTACGGGAGTGACACATAAACCGGGTTGATGCCACACAAAACCCAAACATTAAAAGGGTTTTCAGGTTTATCTAGAGTTCGATTTTGATAGGCATAATTCGCAAAATTAGAATCATTAGTAGAAATATATGGTGAAAAGGTAAAGAGCTTATTTTATTGGACCCAGAGGGATTTTCGTCCCTGGCATCCACTCCATACGATTGGCCAGGTTCTTGATGTTATACAGTAAGGGGTTAAGCGTGGCTGAGGCAGGGCTGAAATGTACATTGCCTATAGTACTATTCCAATTTTGTAACTAAAATTGCCCCATAGCATTATTTATTAATTGTATACAAGGCGCCGAACCATTAAGGGAAAGAGAGAGGGCTCCATTGAGTGTGACATTATACTCCCCTCTGACTACAGGGAGCCCTAAGGAGGCGTTGGTACTAAAAATTCTGGGGAAATATATTTGCATCATGGCTTAGGGGTAATGGTAGTGGGAAAGCTTCTATTATTCCCCATAGGGTTCTCACTCCTTCCTCGTCAGCATTCCCCACTCCCATTATTACCAGTAGGAAATACAACCTGAGTGGCGGTTTCATCTTCACTTTCTTTTTTTCCCGGTTTTACCAAACGTTCAGGAATCCAAATTGGCATTTCCTTGTCCTGTGGATAAACACAAACCGTGCCTCTGGTCCAGGCCATGACCGGGGAGGACCCACACCATTGACCTGTAAGAACATCTTTCCAAAAAACATGTGCTCGCCGGGAAAGATTAGGGCAACAAAATCTGTCTGCAGCCGAGCGGCCGTCCGTATCCAGAGTTAAAAAATTTAGGGTGTAGAGAATAATGTTTAATTTATCTCTTGGTGATTTATATTGGTCTCCTATTCCCCCTTTTTGTTTTATTAGATAGGTTTTTAGTGTGGCATTAGCTCTCTCTACTATACCTTGTCCTTGAGGATTGTACGGTATGCCAGAAGTGTGGAATATTCCAAAAGCTGCACAGAAGGACTTGAACTTAGAGGAAGTATATGCTGGGCCATTATCAGTTTTTATATGAAGAGGAAGACCCCAAACTGCAAATGCTTGCAGGCAGTGTGATATAACATGTTTAGATGTTTCTCCTGACTGGGCAGAAGCATAAATAAC
>NW_008342851.1:4117330-4118587 GCF_000622305.1 Nannospalax galili
TTTCCTCAAGGGTTCTATCGCCTTTCCCACATATATCTGACACAAAGTCGGGCTATTAGCCATTCCTTGTAGTAGCACTATCCATTCATACAGTGCATCAGGGGAGGAATGGTTTAAAGAAGTAACAGTAAAAGCAAATCTACAAGTATCACTCGGATGTAAGGGAATGGAGAAAAAGCAATCCTTTATGTCAATAATAGCAGAAGGCCAATCTTTGGGAAGTGCCGAGATTAATGGAAGCCCAAGCTGTACTGGGCCAAAGACTTCCATGCAGTCATTTACAGCTCTCAGGTCTTGGAGTAATCTCCATTTTCCTGATTTCTTTTTGATAACGAATATTGGGGTATTCCATGGAGAGGTTGATTCCTTTATATGCCCTGCGTCCAATTGTTCCTTAACTAGGTCCTGGGCCACTAATAGTTTCTCCTTAGGCAGGGGCCATTGAGGGACCCAGACCGCTTGTTGTGTTTTCCATGTAATTGGAATTTGCTCAATGGCCCCTAAGAAAAACCCAACCCTTTACAGTGAGAATTTTTTGATATTTGTATGGGTTCACTGATGCCCTGATTATTTTTTCCTAAACCTTTTCCAAATTGGTAACCCATACGCTGCATTATATTATAACTTTGGGTACTATATTCTGCGTCTGTAAGCATCCGCATTCCCATCAGAGCCATGACATCTCTGCCCCATAGTGAGATGGGCAGCTTCATCACAAAAGGTTGAAAAACTCCTTCATGCCCCTCACTATATTTCCACTTTAGAACTTTTGCACTGCATTGGGGATCCTGGGCGTACCCCAAGCCTCTCAGGTTTTGACTAGATTGTTGCAAAGGCCAATTTGTAGGCCATTCAGATGACTTAATAATACTTTTATCAGCCCCTGTATCCAAAAGTCCTAAAAATTTTTTTCCTTCAACACATAAAGCACATAAAGGTCTATTATTCATATCAAGGTTTAACCAAGCTTGTGGCCCCCCCGAAGATCCGAAACTGCTGCTCCCTCTAATAGAAGTTTTAGATGGATAGTTTGCATGGGTACTGGGAAGGATTAATTGTCACGCCATCTCCAATGAAGCCCGCGTGAGATCCTCCGTGGGTTGAGGCTGGAACTTCAAGGAAGGTTGCCTCTTGGAATTGGTTGTGATAAGAAACATGCAGTGTACCTGGCACACTCTTACTTGCTATTAACTTTCTAACTGTCACTATATCTTGGGCTTTCTGGGGGCCCAGAAAGTGCCTGGTGTCCTTGGCACC
>NW_008342851.1:4120469-4153436 GCF_000622305.1 Nannospalax galili
CTGGCCGTTCGCTGCATTAACAGCCGCCAACTCCACGCAAAACTCCAAGTACGTCGACTTCCAGTTCAAGTAGTCTCCCCCAGAAAGTACTGCTCTACAGAGATTTTGCCAGTCAAAAGGCGTCATAGCATGTCTGGTTAAACTCTCCACTTGGGTGATGGTGTAGGCTGCTTGTATCCCATATGTAGATACTGATTCCTTTAGCCGTTGGATAATTTTCCAATCCAAGGGCTCATGGTATCTCTGATTATTCTGATCATCAAAAACAGGGAAAGCTCCACAACTGAATCTGAGGTGCCGCCAGGTTCCTTCATTAAGCGTCCGGCGGCTCCCCCCTATGTAGGGCAGAGTTGAAGTACAGCTTCCGCCCCAGGGAGGGGCACTAGGTTTGGCAGGCCTCTTGAGAGCCCCGCTCTGCTCAGTTCCTGCCTTGTTTTCTAACCTCAATTTTTCCATAACACGTTCTAAATCTTCCTCATCATATTCTTCATCTTCTTCCTCTAGGGAAGCAGTATGAGCGCTCTGCTCAGAAAGCTCCTCTTTCATTTCCTCAAGCGCTTGAGCGCCTTGGGCTATGTCATCTTGATACTTCCCTGTTTTATCTGTAAGGCATGTTCAGACTAATGTCCAAATGGCTAAAGTCCCTCTAGGAAGAGGAGTTTTTATATCCTTTTCCAACAAATCCCTCCCTAGTCACTCCCAAGAGGTAGAGTTAACATACCCGTCTTCCAAGAACCAGGGAGTCTCTCTAACAATTGTATCTAAGAATTTTTCAACTATTTCCGCTTTTAACTTAATCCCACTCCTTTTCAACAATTGTACCAGTGCAATATGCACTTTTGTTTTCGATCCACCGGCAACCATGGTTAAGCGGGCCTAGCTCTCCATCCCTTCTCTTAGGGATCTTTCACATCTGTTCCACCATGTGGAAACTTCTCTCCATCCTTCTCTTAGGGAACTTCTGCTAGCAATTTACTTACAACCTTTTATACTTACCACTCCGGAGTAACCTTTAAGACTTCCGAGGTCCCCGTACGGGCCACCACTTGCCACGACCCAAGACTCCATCCAGCAGAGTCCAGGAGAGATGACACAGACACCAAGGTGAGGTTCAAGCTTCTTCTTTTTTTTTTATTACACACTTCAGTCCCCATTTATATAGTTCCCAACAGCCCTCCCCCCAGCCAGGACCAATCAGGTCACACACACACACACACCAAGCAGGCAGAGAGGCAGCTTATTGAGCTACGTAGCAGGATCATGCTTGATGATGTCTCTGATCAGGCAGGCAGCACATGATTGGGCTCATTGTGCTTGTGTGGGTTGGAGTAAATAAGCGAGGGTCACGAGACTTGGCAGCCAGCCAAGGCGCCTCAGGCAGGAAGCTCGGCAGCCAGCCAAAGCGCCTCAGGCAGGAAGCTTGGAGTCACGAGACTTGGCAGCCAACCAAGGCGCCATCTTTGGCTGACTCAGCCACACTCGCTTCCCACAGCCAGCCACCTCTCAGTGACTTTAAAGGTCTTATCTTAGGGCCACATGTATAATCCCCCTGCTCAGTCACCCAAAGTTGAGTGCCCATTTAGGTTACATGCCCTCAGAGGAACCACTGGGTGAGGCCTAGTCAGATTCTGTGGCCTCACAGAGCCATGGAACCATTACTCTCACTCTCACATTCATGCACAGTCATTCAGAGTTTAAAACAGTTGTTCCCAGGGCTGGAGAGATGGCTCAACAGTTAAGAACACTGACTGTTCTTGTAGAAGAATCCCAGCACCCCCATGGAAGCTAACAACTGTCTGTAACTCCAGTTCCAGGGGATCCGACAGCCTCCTCTGTTCTCCACAGGCATTGCACAACACAGGTGCACTTACCTACATGCATACACATAAAATAAAAACAACAAAACAAAACAACAACAACAACAAAACCAAACCAGTTGTTCACTAGTTATTCTCAATAAATTCCTGTTCTACCTAAAATGGGACCAGGACCTTGGAATCACATCACGATTTAGTTGTTGCCTAGTTTGCTGCCTGATTCCTGTTTTACCTTAAATGGGGCCAGCACCTCAGAACCATGTCCAGGGTTAGTTGTGGTTTCCTTCATTCCTGACTGGAGGCCAGTGCCATCTTGGAATCACATCAAGACTTTGTATGCAGTCTTCTGCAGGGATCAGTCCACACTGGCTTCCACCTGTCTAACCTGGGGCCATTGCCTGGTCTAGATGTCCATTCTGGGTCTCTGTCTTGCTTCACCTGATGAGATGCTCAGGTCCAGGGATATGCAGCTCTCCTGGAAGGAGACCCCAAGAGAAAATTCTTCAGGGGTGCACACTTCTCTGTTCCAGAGGCTGAGGGGGATGCAGGGTCCAGGAGCAGCTGTCTCTATTACCTATGAGGGTATGGTGACTTGATCTCACTGGGGCCTCCAGAATGTTATGTAAAAATCAGAGACTAACAGTTGAAGTCAGGTGAGATGTTAGGGGTCCGTAAAATCCCCTAAATTGACCACTTGGACACTGAGTCTCAGTAAAAAGGAGCGCTTTATTGGCGCCAACTGGTTGAGGACACAGTCTTGGGAGCTGTACTGTGACCCTGAGCAGTGAAAACACAGGGCTTTTAAGCAGAAAAACCACAAAAACCACAAAGCAGGGGATATACATAGAAACTATACACAGAATAACCAGGAAAGGATTGGAATAATCTAGGGCTGATTTCCAGAGGCTTTACCTATACAGCCATTGGTTATTTTATCTGGGGCAGAACATTCTTTCTCTTCTGCCCCAGATTATTCCCATAGAAACCATACACAGATGTATCAGGTATACTGCCATTGGCTAGCTTACCTGGGGCAGAACATTCTATCTCTTCTGCCCCAGACCATTTCCATAGAAATAATTAACAGATACCAGGAAAGGGTTTGAACAATGGAGGGGATTTCCAGAGTCAGGTGGAGGGCGGCTTTTTCTCAGAGGATAGGGAGGGGGTCTGAAGGGCACTTTCCTTCAGAGAGGAAGTTTAATTTGATGCTAGTGGATCTGACCCCATGAATAAAAGGAGTCAGACCCCTTGTTCAAGTTTTGGAGGATTTCTATACTCATGAGGAATGCAAGTACAAGGTACATAGCATATACATGGTAATTAAGTAAGATAACATGGGCTGAAAAGGTAATAGAAATGTAAAGGTAACAGAAATGTGAAACCCTTAGGCTTTCTATACTGGAATGTGATAATTTTGGAAAACAAAGACTTCTACCCTGGATAACCACAGGGGACAGGGGAGGATTCTTATTCACTTCCCTATTATTACCATCACATTGCAAAAGCTTTTAGTGTCTGATAAGCTCTATTTCCATAATAACGTCTTGGTGAGCTATCCCAGACCTTACCCTAGCCTGGGGCCAGAAGTTCCAAGAAGGCCTGAGGAACATGTTAGATTTTTGGAGACTAAAAGGAAAGATAAAGGAGTAGGAGACAAGAAACCAGAACCAGACCTGAAATAGGCAATGAATATATCTTCCTTTATTCAAAGAAGATACTGTGAGAGGTAGAGGCTGACCATGGGAACCAAGCTTCTACAACTAAACAAAGAAACTAGGGGTTTTAATAAGAAAGTTATGAGATACAGCTGCACTTTGTGAGGAGCTGAATTCATGTCCGGGTTTGGTATCCTTGGGGTGATTGAGGGTCTTCTTAAGATTATTTCCTTAGACTTGGCAGACATGTTATCTATGATCCTAGTGGAGACAGGTGGGCTCCACAAACAGTCTCTCTCAGTCCTGGGAGTGACTGACTGAAAAGAGGTGAGCAAAGTCAGACCACCAGTCTATGGCCATTTGGTCACTTGGGGAACTTTGTACTTTTACAATTTAGAGCCATTTGGCAACTCTGATGGCCTTTATGGCCTCCTCTAATGAAGCTTATGGTTTTCCTGAGGATGACACATTCTATCAGAACACACCCATATGTAATCCTGAGAGGCTCCAGTTGAGGCTTACCTGGCTTTTCTGACTTCTTATCTGACTTCTGTAACTGCTTGCTTGCCCACCTACAGGAACAAATATGACTGCTTGTCTTTGAGGAAATCTTGTACCAAGGACTTTGCATTTTGGACTTCTATCTTTAAAAATTCCCATCCCCTCCCAGTTATGGTTGCATACTCTAAATTGGCTCAGAGACTGATGCTGTTGGCCAACTAAATAGATTTGTCTGATTCAGAACTTTTTGAGTCTGAGTGGTCTTTTCCCAGTGGTCTTGAACTCTGTAACAAAGGCACAGGGCTCCTGAGCCAGATGCAAAAAGTAGTTGCTCAAGGCATGCCACACAGTGCTGCCAGCAGGCATGTGCAAGTCTTCCTTATCCACAGGTCATGATGGAGACAAGGCAGGACAAATACATTCCTGTACACAACGGTTTTCTTGTGGAAGAAAACATGAGAATAAGGAACACAAATCTTTTATAACCGGCAGCTAGCATGTCCTCTGTGTGAGGTGAAGGCATAGTTCTTTGAAAGCTGCTTTTGATATAGAATCATTATTGAAAAGGAGAAAAAAATGTGCAGAAGCATAAAATACAGAGAAATTGTATCTTAATCATAAAAAAGGAACTTTGGGGGTGTTTGTGTAGAAAAATATCTAAGAAAAATAAGCTTTGATAAAAATTAGAACCTTGTCAGAACTTTTTGAGTCTGAGTGGTCTTTTCCCAGTGATCTCAAACTCCATAACAGTGTAAACAGGGTAAAGATATGAAGGTGAAGCCTGGTTGGCAGAGGAGACCCCAAGATGTTGGAAATGCTGAAGCCATGAGACATCTGCCAAAAAGAGCTGTGTACAGGGAGTGGTACCAGCCAGGAGAAAGATGTTCGTTGCAGGCAGAAAAGCTGGAGGGACAGAGTGATCTAAGCCCTTGGAACTAAAGTCACATACATTGGATATGGAGCTACAGGATGTGGTGTTTGCCCTGCTGGGTTTCTGTCTTGTTTTGGTCCAGTATTTCAATATGCCCTCATTCCCTGACTTTGGAATGGGACTGTGTATTCAGTTCCATTCTACATTGTATGTAATGTAGAATGTATGATTATATAATTTGTCTTTGATTTCACAGGTAGGGGCTTACAGTAAAGAGATTGCCTTGAATCTTGGAAGAGACTGGACTCTGTATTTTTGAATGTTGTTGAGGCTGTTAAAGACTATGGGTACTTTTAAAATTGGACTAATTGCATTTTACATTATGATATGTTCATGAGCTTATGAGGGCCAGGGAGTAGAATGTAGTGGTTTGAATGAAGAATGTCCCCCATAGACTCCAAGTATTTGAATACTTGGCTCTAGTTGGTGGCACTGTTTTGGAAGGTCATAAAATCCCTAGGAGATGGGGCCTTGTTGGAGGAAGCACATCATTGGGAATGGCCTTTGAGAGTTCATACACACACCCATTCCAAGTTTTTCTATCTCTGTTTCCTGTTCCTGCTTGAGGACCTGAGTGCTCAGCTTTTTGCTCTGGCTGCTTCCTGCCATGCCTTCCCCTCCATGATGGATACTTATCCCTCTGGAACCATAAGCCAATAAAACTCTTCCTTTTATAAGTGGCCTTGATCATAATGTTTAATCACAGTAACAGAAAAGTAATTAACAGAAGTGTATATCCAAAGGACTCTATATCCTACCACAGAGACACTTGCATATCCATGTTCCTTGCTGCACTACTCACAATTATAAGGAGGTAGAACCAGCCTAGATGCCCATCAACCGTTGAGTGGATAATGAAAATGTGGTACATATACACAATAGAATTTCAATCATCTGTAAAGGAAAATGAAATCATGATATTTGTAGGAAAATGGATGAGTTTGGAAAATACAACATAAGCAAGGAGACTCAAACTCAGACAAAAAAATCATGTTTCCTCTCATAGGTTGTTCCTAGCTTGTGATATACACATGTACATATGTAAATGGGGTAAAACCTAAAAATCTAGGGGTAGAGGAGGTGGGAGACATGAGGGGGAAGGAGAATCTGCTAAAACACACAGTATTCAAAAATAACATACTGAATGACATCTAATACATTATATGCTAAAAATAAATAGTTATTTAAAAAAAAGTGTAAATAAAGAACCAAAACAAACCTGGATGCTGGGTGTGGGGGTATGCACCTGTTACTCCAGTACTTTAGTGCTGTTGGTAGGAGGATCAAGAATTTGTGGCCAGCATGGGCTACATACAACAAAATCTTAAATCTTCTCTTCAGATTGGATAGTGGATGTTTGTGAGTGATTGCTTGTTTTTTGCTAATCAGTATTAATACCCTTCCTTTAGGGATTTTTCCCCTTCCTGCCATGTAGATAAGCTGTTTGAATATTTCTAGTTTAGTTATAAGGTTTCAGTGTCATTAGGAGTAACAGTGACTTTTTTTCCTTCAAAAAATTTTTTAAATTAATAAATACAGAATGTCCTATTGAGCTTTAACTTTCTATTTGACACAACTGAGTGTCCTCTGAGAAGGGAGTCTCAACTGATGGACTGTCCAGAAAAGATTGCCCTGTGGACATGTCTGGGGGGATTGTCTTGATGGTTTATTAATGTGGGAAGGTGGGCTGCACCATTCCGTGAGCAAGGGGTCCTGGGCTGTATAAGGAAGTGTTAGGGAAAGAGGAATTTACTGCTTGAATTTACTGCTTGTCTGAATTTACTGCTTGAATTTACTTGTTTGAATTTACTGCTTGTAACCAATTAACTCAACTGGAGACACAGGCGTCCGGAGATAGGGGCAAGTGCTACAGCCCCCGGAGCCTGACCTGTCTGATCTGTGTCATGTCACGTAGGCATGCCTGCTTACACAAGATAACAGGGAAGGGTTGTGCCAGGCGCATACCACCCATCCTTCCCCGATTGAGACACCTGAAGGGAGTTGTAACATTTTTCTTGTTTTGAAGTTATTTGTTTGTGAAATGCTTGCTTTGAAACTATTGGTTGTATAAACACGGGCTTTTGTGTAACGGTTGTGGGAGCCTATATAATCTTTACCTGAAATTGCCTCGGGGTCGATCGCTCTAACCAGACCTGCGTGTCTTGGAAGGACGGTCGGCCCCAGCTAGCTGGTTTAATAAAACTCTGCTTGATTTTTGCATCTCCATACTTGTGCATTTGTTCTCCTGAAGAGACCCACCGAGTCACAGACCCTAACAGAAGCTAGCTAAGCATGAGACTCTGAGTGAGCCAAAGAGCAGCGTACCTTCACAGTTTCTGATCTTTCTTCTGGTCTGTGAGTTCCCTGGTTAAAGGTTTTGTTGCATCTAAGAGCAAGTAGGACTATTTCCGATGCCTGCTTGAGTTCTTGCCCTGAGTTCCCTCAGTGATGGACTGTAACCTAGAAGTGTAAGCCAAACAAATCCTTTCCTCTCCTAACTTGCTTTTAGTCATTTGTCACAGCAACAGAAAGGAAACTACAACATAGGGTCTCATGTAGCCCAGACTGTCCTTGTACTTGCTGTGTAGCCAAAGATAACCTTGAACTTCTGATCCTCCTGCCTACACCACCTGAATGCTGGGATTACAAGCATGCACCATCACACCTAATTGAACCCAGGTATTTGTGCATGCTGGATAAGCATGCTGCTAATTCAGTTACATTTCCAGCCAAAGAAAACTTTATTTAACTGATATATTAATAAAAAGTAACATTTAATGGTCAAAAGAATTCATGTAAAAGTAAAATATGAGATAGTATATCTACTATTATTGAACAGTATTGTATGTGTTAAATTTAGGAAAACAGAAAAAGGAAGGAGTTTAAAGTTTAGGAATAAGAGTCAGAGCCAGACCTACAACAGGCAAGGAATGTGTTCCTTCATAAGCAAAGGCTTATAAACCTTTCTGAGGGATGAGGGTACCTGCAAAGAAAGGCAGAGTAATTTGGACTTACATAGGAACTCTGTTGAACTCGGGAATTTGCTTGGGGCCAGTGTCCTTGGAGTAATTAAGCATCTTCTTCCTGAGATTATTTTCTCAGGAAGTGCAGGCAAGTTATTTTATGGCATTAAAGGAGTTAGGTTGGTTCTGTAAACAGTCTCTCTTAGTCTAGGGAGTTGATAAGGCTTGAGCAAAGGCCAGGCTGCCAATTTAGGACCAGCTGACTAAAGAATTTGTCTTTAGGGCTTCCGTTAATGAAGCTTATGGCGCTCCTGTGAGTCACACATTCTATGAATATGGGACAATATAATGAACGCAATCAAATAAGAAAAAGAACTTGCAATATTTTGGTGATACAAACGTGAATCTAGAAAATCCTAGCTGTGTGTGTGTGTGTGTGTGTGTGTGTGTGTGTGTGTGTGTGTATGTGTGATGAAAGCAGAAGGGGAAGGTGGGTGGAGACAGTAGGAGAAGAGCAGGGTACAAATATGATCAAGGTACAATGACGTATAAAAACATCATGAAGAAACCCCTAATTTTGTAGACTAAAGAAATTATTTTTAAAACCAGGGCTGGTTGTAGGATGCAGGCTGGCAAGTTCCTTGAAGGACACTGCTCCTCTAACTATTATATCTGTTAATAAAAAATTAGGAGGGGCTGATGAAAGCCAATCATCCATCCATAATTGCTTCTAGGTGATGGAAATGGCTTTTGGGTCTAGACAGAAAATTTGAGGAGTTCACATGCCAGTGCTGGCTGATGACAGCTAGAATTGCTCACAATTTGCTAAAACAGCCAAAGGGGGGAGGAAATGGAGAATCCGGGGCTCCTGGAGCCTTTCCTTAAAATGTAGGCTTCATGAAGCACTGCATATGGTTTAAACTGCTGACTAGTCAGACTGTCTGGTTCCTCTTTAACTCTAGGTGTCTGAGTTTCCTCATTTGTAAAAATGAGACAGTACCTGACCTGTTTTGACTTTTTAAATGTGGTGTCCAACCTTTTTGCATTTTGTCATAACATTGTCCCCTACAATTCTTGAGAACTGCACAAAATGTTCGGGGTCTGAAGAATTCCCTGAATTGACCACTTGGACACTGAGTCTCAGTAAAAACACAAGCGCTTTATTGAAGCCAACCGGCTGGGGACCCAGTCTTGGGAGCAGTACTGCAACCATGAGCTGTGAAAACACAGGGCTTTTAAACATTGAAACCACAAAAACCGCAGAGCAGGGGATTTCTATAGAAACCATAAAAAGAAGAACCAGGGAAGGATTTGAACAATCTAGGGCTGATTCCCAGAGCCTTAACCTATACAGTCATTGGTTAGCTTACCTGGGGCAGAATGTTCTTCCTCTTCTGCCCCAGACCATTTCCATAGAAACCATAAACAGACGTACCAGGAAAGGGTTTGAACAATCTACAGGATTTCCAGAGTCAGGCAGAGGGCAGCTCTTTCTCAAAGGACAGGGAGGGGATCTGAGGGGCACTCTTCTTCAAAAAACATTGCAAAAAGAATTTCATATTTTAAGTAAGTTTGTAATTTTTGTGTTTATTTTGTATTTAATAAACATTTTTATTAATTCTTTGAGAGTACAATAAAATGCATTTTGATCATATTCACCCCAACTCCTCTCCTTAACTCCTTCAAGACCTACCCCCAACTTCTCAATGCCCCCAACTCCATGTCCTCTTTTTTAAAAAAATAATTCAATAATCTATTGATTCCAATTTGTGTTACTCATATATACTTCTGGGTGTGCGATCATCCAATGTGTCTTAGCCACTCTCTATTGCTGTGATAAAACACTGACCAAAACCAACTTGGGGAGGAAAGAATTTATTTGGCTTACAAGCACAATCCATCATCAAAGGAAGCCAAGGCAGGCACTCAGGGCAGGAACCTGGAGCACAGACGATGGAGGTACTTACTGAGGCTTGTTCCCTTGGCCTGTGTTCAGTGCCTGCTTTCCTTTTTTTGAGATAGGGTTTCCCTGTAACCAGGCTGGCTCTGAACTCAACTCATAGAGATCCGCCTGCCTCTGCCTCACAAATGCTGGGATTAAAGGTGTGCACCACCATGGGTGGCCACCCTGCTTTCTTATATAATGCAGGACCACTTTCCCAGGGATAGTACCACCCATAATTGTCTGGGTCCTCCCACATCACTCAGTAATCAAGGATATGCCTCACTGACATGGTCACAGGTCATTCCAATGGAGGAAATTCCTCAGTTGAGGTTCCTGCCACCCAGGTGGGTCAAGTTGACAACTGAAGCTATCCAGCACACACTGGAACATCCATTGTAAACAAAACTGACTTTTCCTCCCCCAGAGTCCATCTACTGTTTCTAGCTCCCCAGCAAGCTGTGGATGCTTCTGAACCTCTTCTCCCTTCATGCTGGAATGCTGACTGGCTTGATTTTGTGCAGGTCTTTCCAAGGCAACCACAGCTGCTGTGAGTACCTGAGTGCACAGGTTCTGTCATATCCAGGAGATACTATTTTGCCCTGTTCCTACCTGTCCTACCTGATGATCTTTCTGTCCTCTCTCCTGCTTTGGTCCCTGAGTCTGGGGGAGGAAGTTTACAATTTTTGAATAGGCCCACATTCATAGCTGTATGTGGCTGCATGCCAGTGTAGTATTTAAGGGTAGACTCACCTGAAACTCTGGGTTTGGGGGTGCCAGTGCCCACACTAGATCTTAGTCTTCCATTCGAGGCCTACTGAGAGGCCTTATGTCAAAACAACAATAGCAACAATAAAAAACAACCAAAAAAGAAAAGAGAAGAAAACAAAATAAACAGAAAAGAAAAGGAGAAAGACATTAAAGCAAAGAAAAAGGAGGACCAGTTGGGGGGAAGCTTCAGAGGGAAGGTAACTGTAGCGAACACTGACCACCTGAGTTCCATCCTCAGGACCCACAGAGTTGAAGGAGAGAACTGATCCACAGAGGCTGTCCTCTGACCTCCACCCCTGTAATGTGGCATATTTGCCTCCCCAAGTACACACAGAATAAATAAAATGTAGAAATAGACGTTTAAAAATGAAAGGAGGCCTCTGTAGTGGCACACACCTTTAATCCCAGCACCCAGGAGGCAGAAGCAGGGATCTCTGTGAGTTCAAGGTCAGCCTGGTTTACATAGTAATTTGCAGACCAGTCAGTAAAAAAAAAAAAAAAAAAAAAAAAAGAAAAAAAAAAAAAAAAAAAGAAAAAAAAAAAAAAAAAAAAAAAAAAAAAAAAAAGTAAAGAAAAGAAAGAAAGGAAGGAAGGAAGAAAATCAAAAGCACCAGCAGCTTTGTAGAACTTTAAGAGGTGGAGCCTCTAGACTAGAGGAAGTCTTAACTGGGTACAGGCCTAAAGGCTTTGTAGCCTGGCCCAACTTCCTGTTTACATTCTCTGCTTCTTCACTGAGGATGCCGTGTGACCATCAGGCCCCCTACTCCAACTATCTTGCCTGCTCTGCCCCAATGGAGTATAAACCTACAAACTGTAAGTCAGGATAAACCTTTTCTCTCTTAAATTGCTTGTGTCAGGATATTTTATCACAGCATCAGGAAACAGGTAATTCAGCTTGTGTTGGCAAAAATGAAAGTAAGGAAGCAAAGCCTGAGGCTGCAGGGTCATGGCCAGTTCCTTCTCTAGAGGAAAGAAACAGGATGCTGGCATTGGGCAATTGTGTCTTTTCGTGTGAACACGTCCTTTGTCTCACAATCACTAAGGAGACCCTAAGGGGAAGGCATGAGAGAAAACTGAAAAAAGATGATCAAAGAGCTGAGCAGCCTGTGGACTGACAGAGCTTCCAGGGGAGCCAGTGCCAGAGTGCATTTTATAGATTAGTGACAAGGAGCTCTTTTCATTATATTAAGATTGCCAAATGTGGTAACTGAGGCACAGTGGAAACTCTGGATATTGTCAGGTGTACCTTCACATGAAAGGGTGTGCTTGATCTTAAAGGTCTGCATTTTGGCCAGGTATGGTGGCACATGACTATTATTCCAGCACTCAGGAGGGTGAAGCAGGAAGATGCCAACTTTGAGGCCAACCTGGGCTCTATAGTAGGACCCTGTCTCTGTCCTTCAAACAAAACAAGAAAACAAAAACGAACAAATGTAAGCCTTCAGTTTGCTGCAGATTTTGCAGAAATGTGTATAGGCGGGCAAATTCCAAACTGGATGAGGTGGGTAAAGTGGGGCTGCATAAAACATCTTGTAAGTGGGACTCTCCAACTCTATGCAAAGATATTGAATCCTTTGAGACTATTGAAATGTTGAGAATGTAAGCAGATACCTGTGGACTGGTCATCTGCTAGTACTAAGGTATTCCTAATTTTATGCCAATGGGTTAAAGATGCTGTGATAAGAAGTCCTCTAAATGGCTTGACTTCACATGTGACCCAGATGTTGAGGGAATAGATGGGAGAGGCTGTTATAGATTGAGCTGCTCATTTCCTTCAATCTGTGCTGAATGATGAACAGATCAGTATCATTCACAAGAAAGGAAATAAGAATTAAAGGGAGAAAAATATCGTGGGATTAGTAACCAATGGTAATGTTCAGGTGAATAATTAGAAATGACATTCCCAAAGGATGAACTATATGGAGTTATCTAAATTTCAGTATCACTTTAAGATTATTCATAACAGTGATTAAGTAGCTTGTTCCACCAACTCTTCAAAGTGTCAAAGTACCATCATAGGTTTCTAATTTATCATAGCCTTGACAAATTAAAGGAAACTTTCTGATAACACAAAAGGATAATCTACAGACTCTCTAGAGCATTATGATAGCTAGGCATGGTAGAGCATACCTGTTTTCCTAGCACTCAGGAAGCAGAGGGTGGAGGACCAGTATGGACTATGTGGTGAGTTCCTCTCTCAAAACAAACACACTCACCAGAGGAATAAACATCCAAGCATGAAGTTCTTCTGGTATTGCCACGACTGTCTGTACAGCATACTAAATATTTCTTTTCTTTCTAAATGAAACCATACTACGATAAACAGTGCTATGTGAAGAAGATGGTCAAGATCTCTTGGTACTGCTTTCTATGAGGACCTAAGGATGTGGATAAAAGGTCTGAAGGTGATGACGAAACTTTAATGATATGACTGGACCATGGTGCATAATGTACTCTCATATCTAAACCTGGTAATAGAAGCAAAGGAGAATTAATTGGTGTGTATGAAGATGCACCTATGGATTTTAGATTGAAAAACGTCCACACTTGAGCATAAATGCACATGCTAGTATTATTCACAAAATCCCAAGAAGTTTAACCAAATTAAATGCCCATCAACTGGGTTGATGACTGGATTGGATCAATAAGATATGACATGCATTTAATAAAACAATATTACCCAATGAAGGAATGTGAAGTGCTGATACATGCTACAACATGGACGAACCTTGAAAACATGATGCTGGGTGAATGTAACCAGATAGAAAGGACCACATGAAATGGCTCAGCTTCTGTGACATCAACAGAAGGTGAAAATTTAAAGATAAAGAGTAAATTAGAGTAAAAAAGAATAAAAGTTGAAGATACAGGATCAAACTGGAAATGCCAGTTAATCAGACAACCATTAGGAGAGGTTGATAAGCCGAGTAAAATATAAGACCTAATATAGATGTCAAAATTCTTAGGAATTACCTGGACTAGAGCTACCCTTAATATCCCAGATTTACAAAATTTATTTTAGATACCAGATGGAGACAAAGGGGAACAAAAATTGGCTTGTTCTCTTGGTTCCTGGAAAAATCATATATCACATTTGGGAATTGTGTTAACCCCTTGTTTCAAAGTTACTAGAGTTGGGCAGGGTCGGTACTTGAGAGGGAGTCAAGTTTTTGGGGCTCTTTGGGACCTTGTAGCCATTGCCCATTGGTTCTGAAGGAGCCACACAATGTCATGCTCAAAGAAGGCTACTTATTTGTGTGTACTGGAGCCTCTTGCCACTGGAGCCACTGGGATGTTGGACTGGAAAGTCATAAAGATTCTGACAGGTCCTTTCACTTGGACAAACAGTTCTTGGTTTATTAGTAGACTTTAACTTCTGTTACAGAGACATAAATGCTGATATGTGACATCCCTTTGCAGGAAACCATCTGAGGAAGAAGCAGGACCCTACAGTGCTGAAGGGAAAAAGGACCTCAGATAAGCATTGTCCAGAGCCAGTGGGTGACATATATCAAAATCTTTAAAATATGCATAAGATCGATTCAGCAATTCTACAGGAATTTATTCTACAGGAAATAATAAAACTAGAAGAAAAGATTTTATTTTAAGCATACTGTACACATCTTTCTTTATAAGGAAAAAATGGCAGTGGTCTAAATGTTCTCCATTAGAGGAGTAATTAATCCATAAAGAAAAAGCAGTGCTGGCTAAGTGGCTCAGCAGGTAAAGGTGCTTGCCTTGTAACCCTAATGACCTGAGTTGACCTCTGGATACCACTGTGGCTGGAGGGAGAGAATCCACTTCTAAAAATTATCCTATGACCTCCACAGGATGACTGTGGCATGGGTGTACCCAAGTTCACAAACCATGCACACACATAGTATACTGGTTAATTTTTGTCAACTTGAAACAAACTAGTGAAAAATTACGCCGTTTTGTTCTAGCTGACTTTTGCTTTATGCTGTGTTTCTGCCCAGTCACTCCCCCTGCTCCTGCTAGCTACACCCACCAGGCAGAGCGGCCCTGTGAAGGGTGCACCTGTGTTTCAGGGCCTACATTGTCTTTACAATACTGGGCAACTTACATTCAGCCAGGCAAAAGGTTCTCTCCCAGCTACACCTGCAGCTCCACAGAGCCCACTGTTTCTGCAATTCTGAGAAATTTTTTTTCCTAACTGAAACTTAGAAGCTTTTTGTTACCTGACTTGCCCCCCTGGTATGGTGTAACCACTGTTATTGGCTTTGACCCTGGCATGATGTAATCTGGTTTTAAGTTTTATAAATTCTGCTCTGCCTCTCCTCAGGGTTGAGAGTTCTTTCTGGCGTTAGCATGCTCTCAACTGCTCACTAATTAAAGGACTCTTAATTTGACCGTCACTGTGTGGCATTCCTCTGTGTCAGGTATAACTCTAGAGTCACCTGGGAAGAGGGAACCTCAACTGAAGAATTTTCTAGATCAGATTGGCCTGTGGCCAAGTCTGTGAGGCATTTTCTTAATTGCTAGTTGATATGGGAGGACCCAATCAAATGTGCGCAATGCAATCTCTAGGCGGATGTGCCTGGGCTGTATAAGAAAGGTAACTGAGCAAGCCAGGGGAAGAAAGCCAATAAAGCAGAGTTCCTCCATGGTCTCTGTTTCAGTTTCTGCCCTCAGGTTCCTGCCTTGAGTTTCTGTCTTGGCTTCCCTCAGTGATGGATTGTGACCCAGGAGTTCTAAGATGAAATAAACCCATTTCTCCCAAGTTGCTTTTGGTCATGGTGTCTATAACAGCAACAGAAATCAAACTAGGACACACACACACACACACACACAGACGGTTACCTGGAGAAGTTAAGGATCTCTTTTTGGGTTCTATCTGCTATTCTTGTCTGATTCAACCACAAGTTCTAGGCTAGCATGGGCTACATAGCAAGACTATCTCAGGAAAAAAAACAAAAGACATTTGGAAGACTGTATGAACGTAGTCAGGTCTGTCTTGTTCATTGTTGGTGCTCAAGGCCTCACCCGTGGCTTGACACACAAATAGGTGCTTAGAAAATATTTAAGTGGGTGAATACTGATGTTTTAAAATTTCCCAAATGACCTCTTTTTTTTGTCTTGACAATTCGGGCACTTCTTGAATTTCTGCTTTCTTTAGAAACTGAGGGCATGCTATATATTAAAAATAATTATATTTAACTTGGTTCTTTGCATGTTTGTGTGTGCTTGTGTCATTGTACCCATGTGGAGGTCAGAGGTCAACTTCCAGAAGTTGATTCTCTCCTTCTACCATGTGTGTCCTGGGGGATTGAACTGGGGTCTTCAGGCTTTGCAGCAAGCACTGAGCCATCGTTTGGGCCCCGAGTTCAAGTTCTTTAATAAAAGCATTACTGTCACTAATCATATGCTTTTCTAACCTTTTAGAAAATGGCCACCCAGGGGGCGGTCTCAGAGGAGAGGATTTCTGAGGTCGATTATGATCTTCTTCCCAAGCTCTCTGTTCTTCTTGGTGTTGATGCATTTCAGCTGGCAAAGAAAAATGACGAAGAAGACCATAAAGACCGAATGAGAATGCAGAAAGGCTTTAACGCACAGATGCGCAGCGAAGCAAAGCGATTAAAGACTTTTGTCACCTATGACACGTTCGGATCATGGACGCCGCAGGAGATGGCGGCTGCTGGGTTTTACTTCACCGGGGTGAAATCTGGGGTTCAGTGTTTCTGCTGTAGCTTAATCCTCTTTTGTACCAGACTCAGGAACCTTCCCATAGAAAGCCACAAGAAATTTCGTCCAGAGTGCGAGTTCCTTTTGGGCAAAGACGTCGGTAACATTGGCAAGTATGACGTGAGGGTCAGGAGTCCAGAGAAGATGCTGAGAGGAGGCAAAGCCAGGTTCCTGGAAGAGGAGGCCAGACTGGAGTCCTTCCAGAACTGGCCATTTTATGCCCACGGGACATCCCCACGTGCACTGTCAGTGGCTGGCTTTGTCTTTACAGGTTAGGAAACCACTGTCAGAAGTGTTTCTGTGGAGTTCAAAGTTTAGGTCCCCCCCCCCTTTTTTTTTTTTTCCAAAACAGTATTTTGCTAATCATTCCTCATTTGTTAACTGTGCTGTATCAGAGATAAGTGTATTTTACTAAAATTCAAGTTGAATATTTTCATTTCTTTTTACTTTTAGTATGTTATCATATATATATATATAAAATATAAAAGGACACTTTTTAAAAAATATGGATGTTAGAAAATGCCTGCTGTGGGTTGAGGGCACAGTTCAGTGCTACAACACTGACCTAGCATGTCAGACCCTGGGCTGTGCTTATGAAGGGTGGCTATGGTTGGGGGATAGAGGCCCAGAGTTCAGAAGCTGGTCATTTAGGGCCATGAGACTGTGGACAGAGAGATTCAGCCAAATGGGTCATGGGTGAACAGGCATGCTATGCAGTGTTTATTGTTACACCGACATCATAATCACCTGAACAACAGACTGACTCGAGAGTGGGTCCGAACTCAGAGGACACTAGTTCCCCCAGCTATCTGTCTGAACTGTCTGTCTCTCAGAACTCTGCTATGGATCTCACTTGTCCCCTTAATCTGTGCAGATGGAGCTGTCTGTGTCCTTAACCCTGTGCATATAGAACTGTCTCCGGAACCCTGTTTCTCCCACTGTGTCCTTTGGTTAGGCCATACTCATAATTTATTCAAAACAATTTCTCCAGCTTCATTGGGGAAGTACAAGTTCAAGGTTGGCTCCACCCTGTATGAACATTAAATAATTTAATATTAGTTTTTTCTTTCAAACCAAGTAAAACTTAGAACTTGGTTTATGATAAGGAATGCTAATCTTTTAATCCCACTGAAATCTGTAAGACTTTTGTTTAAGGAAAGGCTCTAATACATTCCTGAACCTGATGACCTGGGCCAGTGGAGCGCTTCTCCTTTTCTACTAATTCTTTTAAACTAGCCAACCAGGAAAGACTGTGAGGTTGGACCCCAGCCAATGAGGAAAAAGACACAGTATTCTTGCTGTTGTTAGGGATAAAAACTTACCAAACTTCTGGGTCCTGTGTGTTTGCTGGATTTGACTGACCATGCAAAACACCCTTTTTCGAAAGTAAAATCTGCCCTGCCCAGTTACTTTTGCTTTGTCTGCATGTTCTTTGTGCAGTATTGAGGGGGTCCTTGGAACTTGGATTTGATTTCTAACAACCTTAATCTTCATAGACCATCTGTCTTTTCATTCCTAGCTCAAGTTCATCCAGGGTCTTGTGTCCCTCCCAACCTCCACTGTGTTTGATGGAGTTGGGGACCACTTTTCAGCTCTTTGATATGTTAATTCAGTTCTCAAGTATACACACATTCATTCGTTATCTCTTTGGGTAGGATACCAAATTGATGTTGCAGAAAAGATGCCCCCGTAACCAGGCTCAAGAGCACATGGTTTTGCTGGTGTTAATTAAAAATCATTAATTAGTTCAGGGGCTGGAGAGGTGGCTCAGTGGTTGAGTATTGACTGCTTTTGCAGAGGACTCAGGTTTGATTCCTAGCACCTACATGTCAGCTAACAACTGTCTGTAACTCCAGTTCCAGGGGATCTGATACCTTTTTCTGACCCCCATGGGCATTGAACGGCATGAGTGCACTTACACACATGCAGGCAATACACTCATACACATAAAATTAAATAAATATTTTTAAAAAGGCCATTAGTCCATATTATGTCCATTAATAAAAGACATTTTTCCAGTGCTGGAGTCTGTCTTGTTCTGAAGCAATTGATCACCTGCCAGGACACACCTGGTGCTGCTGGCCAGTCAGAATGTTTTCCTTCATTTGTAGGTAAAAGGGACACTGTGCAGTGTTTCTCCTGTGGTGGATGCTTAGGGAATTGGGAAGAAGGAGATGATCCTTGGAAGGAGCATGCCAAGTGGTTCCCCAAGTAAGTGCATAAATGTTTTATACTTTAAAAGTCCCAGATTCTAAAAAGCAAAATAAAAAGTATTGGCAAAAGAGGCATGCTGTTGGAGTATCCCCCTTGATGTCTGTTCCTTCTTCTAGCCAAAATGGGATCACCCCAGAATTTTCAAGTAAGAAAGACCTGATTACATTGTGAAAAGTTTGCATCACATACACTTAAAGTTTCTTAAATTAATTTATTTTGCTTTTCTTTATTATTTAAAAAAATTTTAATGTATTTTTTTAGACTCATTGGCTAGGTTGACTGGCCAGTGAGTCCCTGGGACCTACCTATCTCTACTCTACCAGGGCTGGGTTGAAGACATGTGCAACAATGCCCTACTTTTACATGGATACTGGGATCTAAACTCAGGTCCTCATGCTTGCACTGGGGTATTTTATAACTAAGCCATCCCCACAGCCCCCAGTTTTTAAATGTTTTTTTATTATCGCAAGTACTAAGACATGTTTTGTCAAGCATAAATTTCATAATCTATACAGGACATAAAATGTTGTTTAAAGCAAGTTGGAAATGAAATACCAATGTTTAAACATTACAAGTGCTTTCACATACTGCTGAATATGTGCCAAATGAGAATGTTTGCCATGAGAGACAGGACTGACTTGTAATTCCCACCCAAGTGAAACAAAGACAGGAGAGCCAGGAGTTCAAGGTCCTCCTTGGGTCCAAAAGTCTAGGTCACTCACATTCCAGTGCTGCAGGTGAAAACTATTTCAGAAATCTAGAATTTTTATTATTGCAGTGGTACAATGGTCTTTAGGTTCCCGCTTTAGAAAATGAAGCATATTATAATTATTTTTAATATGTTCAGCACTGATTTTTGAATTTCTTTGTTTCTGATTCTTTGTTTCTACTAAATACATATTCATCCTTTTCACTAGTTTTCAAACTTTTATTATAGCAAATCCATGGGAAGTAGAAAGGACAGGAAAATGAGCACTGTCAACACCTGGTCAGGTCATGTTTCCTGTCTCTTCTGCCCACTGATCTCTATGGAAAAATAGGTTGTTTCAAAGCAAATTTCAGCTAACACATTGTGCAATGCTTTACTATTTTATGACTTCAAAAGGACTAAACTGCAATATCATTGTCTCCTAAAGAAAGCTGAGCGCCAATGTCCAATATTCTAAAACATCTGAGTCAGCATTCTAATGTCCATCTCCTCTGTCCCTTAGATTTTTTTAACATTTATTTTGTGTGTGTGTGTGTGTGTGTGTGTGTGTGTGTGTGTGTGTGTGTGTGTGTGTTGGGGGGATTGTGTATACATATGCTTTGGAGTGCACGTCGAGGTCAGAGGACAACCTGCAGGAGTTGGTTTTCTCTTCCATCATGTGGGTTCCAGGAACCAAACTCAGGTCATTGGGCTTGGTGGCACGCGCCTCTACCCTCTGACCTATCTTACCAGCCCACGATTTTTAATTTATAGATTTAATATTTCCCCATCATTTTCCTTGTCAGTTACTTCTTAAACAAGTGATATAATGCGTCTTGTAAAATTTCCCTCACTCTACACTTGGCTGAATTGTTTTCAAAACAGTGTCTTTCTGCAGTTTCAGTAACCTGGTGCTTGGATTAGAAGGTTTTTTTTTTTTTAATTTTATTTTACACACAGGTGTCCTTATGTATCCCATATTGGCTTCCACCTGACCATCCCCCCTGCATCAGTCTCTCAAGTGTTAGGATTACAGGGGTGCACCTGTATGCCTGATAGATTTTATTTTCTTTACAAGCATTTGTCACCCACCTACTGCATGTAGAGAGGGTGCTCATAGAGGCTAGATTAACCACAGAACAACTAACCAGGTGTTTATAAGTCATCTTGTACACAGACAGCCATGCTTACCAAAATGGAAGGCTAGCTAGGATAAATAGAAACAGTCATATATTCATATATACATGCATATATAAGTTTAGTATGAGCAGCCTTTGAAAATGTTTAAGAATTCTTAAACTATATTACAACTTTTTAGAAAATATAAAGGAAAAGTTATGAAAAGATATAAATAAAACAGTGGCTGCCCCTGGGCTTAGATATTTGCAGAGTAGTGAGGCGGCAAGAGAGTTTCACATTTTACTTTCCTCACTTAAAAACTTCTGGAAAATTAATTTATACTACTACTGTATTTGAAGTGTAAAAGTACGTAAATGAAGAGACTGAGGGAAGAGGGAATAGGAAGAAAGAAGAATGAGATAAAGGAAGAATTGGGAAATGGAGATTCTTTTCCTAAAAAGCAGTGGGTTTGTTACAGTGAAGGATGGAGCCAGAATTACAGTCATAGAATGTCACTGTGGCTCCTTGGGTGTTGGTATACACTCTGCAGATGCACCTGATGCATTTCAGCTCTGACCAGAGCCTACTCCGCTTCTCTTGGGCTCTTAAACCAGCTATGACCTGCTCAGGCTCTGTTCATCCTTGGGGTCATGCGTTTAGTGTGTCTGGTTATACTTTGAAAAACTGCCAGCCACACCACTCACAAGGCATCATGTGACCAACCCCAACTAGCAACACATCTGCCACCAGTGGCCCTGTTGCCCCTTTTCTTACTCAGGTAATATGGGGAAGTGACCCGCACAGGAAGAGGAGACAGTCCAGCAACTGGCTCCAGAGTGCAAAGGAGTGAGGCCTGCTAGTATAAGAAGGGGCAGGTGGAGGTGGACTGAACCAAGCCTGAACCTGGGATGCCTGACTTCCTGACCTGGAATGAGGCACTGACTCTCTCAGAGCCTCACATGTAAAGTTCAGATAATATATAGCTTATAGGTGACTGTAAGGGTTAGAGATAAAGTGTGTGATGCAGATGCCTTGCAAAACCTACCATGTATTACAGAGATGGCTGCTGTTCCTTCCATCTGTTTACCAGCATGAGCACAGCTGGCATCAGAATTAAAAGTTCCCAAATTTCTTGTTGCTTGCTCTACCCTCAGCTTCTTAGACTTCAATTTTATGTGCTGGCTTGGCCACTTCTTTTTAAAAAAACATTTTATTTAATTTTTGTGAATTTTATATAATGCATTTTGATCATGTTTAGAACCCCTCCCATATCAACATCCCCCATAGCCCCCCTCCCACCAGAATTCATGCACTCTTTCATATATGTTAAGGCCTATTTAGTCAAGTTTATGTCTCCAAATGTCCCTTGGTATGAGTCGATCTATTGGAGCCTAGTCAACTGATCTAGCATCACTCCCTTAAAGATCAACTCTCCCTGACCCAGCAGATTTCAGTTGCCAACAGTTCCTCAGCCAAGACTGGAGCTTCTTACCTATTTCCCCACTTTTATGCTGCATGTTTGTTTGGTTTGAGTTTGCATGGATCTTGTGCATGCTGTCCCCATTGCTGTAAGTTCATATGATCAGGTTCCCAGTTGCTTGGAAAACTGTTTCATTGTGGTCATCCACCACCCCTGGCTCTTACAGTCTTTCTTCCACAATGGTCCCTGAATCCTGGGTGGCAGAGGTTTAACATAGGAGCCCTATATAGGGAAACATACTCACTCTGCAGTCTCTTATTCTCTACATTTTAGCCAGTTATGTGTTTCTGTGTTAATCATTATCTGTTACATGAGGAAGCTTCGCTGGTGAGAGTTGAGAGATGCATTAATATTCTCTCTGCTCCTTATGTTCTCTGAGCCTTAGGTGTAGAAATTGCATTGTCACTTAGGACTGGGCTTCTCCTAGACACTTACCCTCTGCATTTGGTCAGTTGTGGAGCTCTGAAATAGTCCCCATCTGTTGCAAAAAGAAGCTTCTTTGATAAGGGATGAGATTGTATACTTGTGTATACATATAAGGATGCATATTTATCATACAGTAAGAAATTATGTTTCTCTAAGGATATGACAGATGCAGGTTTTTCTCTAGGATCTATAATCTCCCCAGCATGTGTATTTGGCTATGTTTGTAGTAACACACATAAATTTTCTCCCATTAAGCAGGCCTTAAGTCCAATTAGATAGCTGTTGTTTATTCCCACAATAAAGTGCCACTACTGCACCAGTAGAGATAGTTTGCTGTGCTAGTCATTGTTGCAGTTATTAGGCTTTACAGCTGGGTTGGATCATGGATTGGTTTTCTCCCTGAGCAGCTAGCCGATAGTTTAATGAGGTCTCATTTATCTATTGTTGACCTTAATAACTGAGCAACTGATGTCCAATTTAGAAAGTCCTTTCCTGCACCTATACCTTGTAGGGTATTGTCTATATATTCTAACAGTTTCAACATTCCAGATTTCACATTGAAGTCTGTGATCCATTTGGAGTTGGCTTTTGTGCAGGGTGATAGTCATGAGTCTAATTTCAGTCTTCTACATGTGGAGATCCAGTTTTGCCAGCCAGCACCATTTGTTGAAGATGCTTTCTTTCAAAGAACTCCAGTGAGTGTTCTTGGCACCTTTGTTAAATATCAGGTGGCTATGATTGCATGTGCTCATGTTTGAGTCTTCTATTTTGTTTCATTGATCTACAAATCTGTTTTGTGCCAGTATCATGCGGTTTCTATGCACATAGTTCGGTAATATAGATTGAGATCTGGTATGGTAATCCCTCTAGCACTGCTCTTTGCGCTCAGGATGGTTTTCGCTCTCTGGGGTCTTTTGTGATTCCATACAAATTTTAGGATGGATTTTTCTATTTCTGCGAAGAATGTCTTGGGCATTTTGGTTGGGATTGCATTTTATCTACAAATTTCTTTTGGTAGGATGGTCATTTTCACAATATTAATTCTACCAATCCATGAGCACGGAAGATCTTTCTATCTCCACATGTCTTCCTCAATCTCTTCAAACATTTAAAGTTTTCACTGAATAGGTGTTTAACCTCTGTGGTTAGGTTTATCCCTAGATATTTTTTTGAGACTATTGTGAATGGATGTTTCCCTGTTTTTTTTTCTTTGTTTGCTTGTTATTTGTATATAGAAAGGCTACTGATTTTTATGGATTGATTTTGTAAACTGCCGCTTTGCTGAAAGTGCTAATCATTTGTAGAAGTTTTCTGGTGGAAATTTTGGGATCACTTATATATAATATATCATCTGAAAATAAGGGTAATTTGACCTCTTCTTTTCCAGTTGCTTCCCCTCTAATTTTCTTCTCTTGTCTTATTCCTCTAGCTAGGGTTTTAAACACTGTATTGAAAAGGAGTGGGGATAGCAGTCAGCCTTGTCTGGTTCTTGGTTTTAAGAGGAATGCTTCAAATTTTTCTCCATTTTGAATGATATTGGCTGTGGGTTTGTTGTATATAGTTTTAATTATGTTGAGGTATGTTCCCTCTAGTCCAATTTCTGCTAGTACTTTTATCTTGAATGTTGGATTTTTGTCAAAGGCCTTTTCTGCATCTATTGAGATGATCATGTGATTTTTTTGTCTTTAAGACAATCGATATGATTTATTACATTGAGTTATATATATTGAACCATGCCTGAGTCTCTGGAATAAAGCCTACTTGATCTTGGTGAATGATCTTTTTAATGTGTGTCTGTATACAGTTTGCATGTATTTTCTTGAGATTTTTTGCATCTTCATTCAGGCTTTTGCTCATATCTTCTTTGAGTTCGTTGAACGTATTTATAATTGGTGTTTTGAAATCATTGTCTTATATACCAACTAGGTTGCCATTTTCAGGAAATATGATGGTGATGCTAATTTCTGGAGGAAACACATTGCCTTGGTTTTTCTTGTTTGTGTATTTGTGACCTAGGCATCTGAATTTGTGTTGATGGTGGTGTTTCTTGATATGGGTAGTTGATCTCTTTGTTAAATGGGTGCTGTTTCCCCAACTTTTCAGGTTATGGCCCAGCTGAGTGGTACTTGGTGTTCAATTTGGGGGCCACTTTATCAATGTGCAAGTGGGGTATAAGAAGTGATCTCGGCTCAGTTAGGGATAGGTACACCTTTTGAGTCTGAGGTTCTAGGACTGACTCCTCATGGTCTGGAGAGGCGAGGTGGGCTGAGTGACTTCTAGGTGAACAGATTTGATGGTAGGTCAAGCTGGGGAAGCGCTCAGATATGGGGCATGCGTGGATAAGAGGGACTTGAACAGGCCTGAGAGCTGAGATGATGAGATGTGGGGAGGCATTGGAATAGGAAACTCACCACTGGTCAGACGGTTTTCTTTTTTTTGTTTTTGAGACAGAATCTCACTATGTAAACTTGACTGCCCCAGAACTCGCTATATAGACCAGATTGGCCTTAAACTCACCAAGATCCACCTGCATTTGCCTTTGGGGTGCTGAGATTAAAAGTGCACCACCACACCGAGCAAGAATGTGTTTTTAAGATGGCGTTCAATATGCTAAAAAATTCTAAATTAGTAAATTAATGTTACTTTAATTTTTTTCATTTAAAAGTACTATACAATGTATTTTCATCACATTCAACCCCCTCCCCCATTCCCCCTCAGATCTACCCCCATCTCCCTACTCACCTGACTTCCTTTAATTTTTTTTTTTTAAACGCATTGAGCTCAATTTGTTTTCCTAAAATACTCTTGGGTGTGGGTCCATCCCTTTGCTATTGCTGTTGGTTACCCTTCAGAACATGTCAGTAAGACCTTATTGCTGAAGATACTTGAGTACATGGAAATCAAGCTGGTACTGACCTGGAATCTTCATCCATACTTTCGTAGTGATGGAAGATGCTATGCAGGGTATGGGAAGAGAAAAGTCATCATTAATCTTTCCCAGCTGTGAACCCTGAGAGCTACAACAGCTATAACTGGCTGGCAATATATGCCCACTGGCATAAGAGTGGAATAAATGTTATAGGAATATCTGTTACTTTAAAAATCTATCATTTTTTTGTTTAGTACATGAAATATATTACTATTAATTTTCATACCATCCCCTTTACTGTCAATGACTTTAATTTGATTACAGGAACTACTCTTGGTCACCACAGCTTAATTGAAAAGACAAATATAATCCACATTCTTTTTACTGTAAATTAGTCTCTTTGACTGCCTTGCGTATTTGTTTCAAGAAAAAATGACAGCAGGGTGCAGTGATTCATGTCTGTAGTCCATGCTACTCCTGATTCTGAGGCAGGAGGATTGCTTGAAGCCATGTGTTTGAGATCAGCCTGGCAAATACATGAAGACTCTATCTTAAAATAAAAATCTGAAGATTTAACTTTAAATAATACATGTTGTCATTGATATAAATAAAATAGTTCTGTCAAAACAATGTCAGTAAGTAAGGTTTAGGGAAATTTTTTGTTCGTTTGTTTTTTGAGACAGGATCTCCCTGTAGCCTTAGCTGGTCTGGAACTCTCTACATAGATCAGGCTGTCTCTATCTCATAGAGATCTGCTTGCCTCTGTCTTCTTTGTGCTTGGATTAAAAGCGTGTACCACCATGCCCAGCAAGAGCAATTTTTTTTTGTCATTTTTATTAAAGTATAAGGTCCAACAATTCAGTAGGTTTTAAATAAATGCTCATTGTACATGGGATATCTCTATCACTACATTGGGGTAAATTTTAATTATATTTTTAATTATAGATGTGAATTTCTTCAAAGTAAGAAGTCCTCAGAGGAAATTGCCCAGTATATTCAAAGCTATGAGGGATTTGTTCATGTAATGGTAATTTACTTATTTTTAAAAATTTTATTGTATGAGTGTTTTATCTGCAGTATGTAAGTGTGCCACATGCTTGTAATGCTTGTGGAAGTCATAAGAAGGTGTTGGATCCCCTGGAACTGTAGTTACTGGTGGCTATTAGCTGCCATGTGAGTACTGAGAACTGAACCGTCGTCCTCTTCAAGAGCAGCCAGTATTCTTAATGGCCGAGCCATCCCTCCAGCCCCATGTAATGGTAATTATATCAGCAAACTTTTTCCCAGGTTGTCTTTTGATTACCTAAGAATCTGAATCACAGGGAGAAGTGTTCCCTTTATTTCACGGGCTGTGTCTTTCTTCCTTCTTCCTTTCATTCCCCCACCTCTCCTCTGCAGAGTGGGGGGAATCACCTTGTCTTGCTAAGCTGGACCCACTTAGAGTTGCTCTTCCAGGGCTGGCTTTGCACTGGCTCTGCCCCCTTCATCCTCCCTCTTCTCTGAGGCCACTGCCCTGGCTTCCCTTTGCTGCCTCCATCTGCATGCCTGGTTTAGTCTTCTGACCTGGCTCAGGAGAGGGCCTCAGAGCTGGCTCCTTCCAGCTGCTGATTTAGCCTCTTAAACTACTAAGGACTCCCTAGTGGGGAGTGGTGGGAAACCTAGCCCACATTGACTTAAAACAAAACAAAACAAAGCAAGACAAAAAACAAAACAACAACAAACCAGAAACAGAATGTTTTGGCCAACTGACTCAGAAGAACAGAATCCTGCAGAGAACATGGACTGAAAGTCAGGGAGGAGGGGGATTTCTTCAGGAAAAAAAAAACCAAACAAACCTGGGTGTAGTTTTCCCAGTAGGGTAGGTTGTTAAATTGGAAAGGCCCTTCTGAAGTCAGCTTCCTTCCTGTGTCTTAATTCCTCATTACTCAAAATCTTTCTGCGGTGTCTGACTGCAGTTCTGTTTTTGAGCTGGGTGTCTGGTAAGAGTGACCCTGAGAAGGTTCCATGTGAACACAGGGAAACATTGACTGTTGTTTTATACTGCATAAAACATTTCTAAAATTAGTGAGAACCAAATAAAAATTAAAAGAATTGTTCAACAACCCCTCTGCTGCTCTAATGAAACTTTACTTTAGTGGGGAAAGTCTTTTTGTTCTGGCTCACAGTTGATGCATATTTTATAGGTCAATCAGTAACTTGAATTTATTTTCCTCAGGGAGAACATTTTGTGAATTCGTGGGTCAAAAGAGAATTACCAATGGTATCAGGTAAAACCTCAGGGACATCCTAAAGGCTTGGCTTATTTATTTCTTCTTCTGCTCTTTCTCCCCCACCCCGTCTCTGTCTCTCTATCCATTTTTAGCCTTTTCATTTTCTTCATTTATGTGTGATTTCTGCTCTTATAGAGAAACATAGTTTGTTTAAAACTTTTTAAAGTTACATTTTATAATTTTTTATTTTTGAGACGTTCATACATGAGTATTGTCTTTGCATTGCCATCCCTCCCGACCTCCCATCAACTCCTCCCATGTCCCCCAGCTCCCTTGCAATTTCTTGTCCTTTTCTTTGATTATTGTTACATATGCATCATACATTTATAAATATATGTGTATATAAAATGCACTGAGTCCATTTATTGGTGCTCATGTGTACTTGTGTTTAAAGTTGCCTGTTTGGGATTAGACAACCTTTCAGGGAGCTAGTCCCTGAAGAAAATTGATTCTCTTTCCCTCAGCATCCATTGATTGCCTGTAGCTCTTCGTCTAGAGATGGGACCCTGTGACATCCCCTCAGTCCACACTAGCATGTGAACTCATTTTGTCATTATGCAGATCTTATTAGACTACCATACTGTGGAGATTTCATTGGCTCAGCTTCCCTATCATGTCTAGAATGCATATATAGCAGCAGGTGTTTTGTCTGTCTGACTTTTACAGTCTTTCCTCCCTCTCTTCCTGGAAGTTCCTTGAGCCTTAGGTGTAGAGGTTGCATTATAAGACACTGCCTCTCTCCCTCCTAGCAACCATCACTTGCCACAAGTTCCTTAGGTTGGGTTGACACAAACTTGAGACAGCTAGAATAGAGAACCTCAACTGAGGGATGTTCTCCATCAGATTGGCCTTTGAACATGTCTGTGGAACATTTTCTTGACTGTTAATTGATGTAGGAGGCCCCATTCCACTGCGGATGGTTCTACCTCTGGGCAGGTGAGTCCGGGATGTATAAGAAAGGTAGCTGAGCAAGTCAGGGTTAACCAAGTCAGTAAGTAGCATTCCTCCATAGTCTCTGCTTCAGTTCCTGCCTCTAGATACCTGCCTTGAGCTCCTTCCTTGGCATCCTTCAATGATGGGATGTGAGTTATAAGAAGTAATAAACCATTTCTTCCTCATGTTAGTTTTGGTCATTGTTTTATCACAGCAACAGAGAAGCAAATTAGGATAGAAATTGGTTCCAGAAATATGGTGTATTGCTGTGACAGACCTGACCATCTTGTTTTAGGGAAGATTGTGGAAGCATTTGGAACTTTCAGCTGGAAAAGCCTTTGAGTGCTGAGTACTTAATGAGCTGTTCTGTGGGGGATTGGAAACTAATGCTGAGAGAAATGCAGATGCTGGAGGCCTGGTCTGTGACGTTTCAGAGAGAAGCAAATACCTCATTGGAGCTGTTCATGAGAGAGTTTCAATTAAGAATCAGTGAAAGTGAAACCATCTGTGTTTTACTGGGACAATTGATGTTGGTTAGCTGGGACTGAAAAGTCAGTTTGTGATTCACAAGAGACCAGCATATTTGAGGTGAAAGCTTCTGGGAAGTATTTCCTCAGGATCAGCACCCAGAAGCTATGGTCTGATGGGCGGCCAATGCTGTATCTCAAGCTGGCAGCCAAACTTGATAACACACAAGAGTCTCCCATATGGTATTGGTTTTGAAAACATCAAGAGGTCATGGAGAACAGCTGAGGCTTGGCATTTTGTGGCAGGGTTGAAGTCCCTACAGAGAGGCCATTGGTGCAGGTGTAGCCTCTATTGCAGTAGAGACCCAAGAATATTTGAAATGCCAGGACCATGGATGACCACCAAGCAATGGCAGCTATGGAGTGGAGCTAGCCTGAGCCTGTGAGACCAGCTATGTGTGCTGCCTGCTAAGAAGAGCTGGAGTAGAGCTGCCCTAGCCTTTTGTAGCCCAGAAGATCGTGAGTGAGTTCCATACGTTGAACACTGAGCTACACTGCTGGAATTTGGCTTTGCTTAAGTGTACCCGGTTCTTCTCTTTTGAAATAAGAAAGTATTTAACTTATTTTTCATTTTATAGGAGCCTGTGGTCAAGAGATTTTTGATATTTTAAATAGATTTTGAACTTTTACAGTACTTGAATTTTTAAAAGATTGAGACTTACAAAGTTGTACTATGTTTTCTATTGTGATATTAGCATGAGAGCTTGGGGATAATAAGAAAGGAAAGGTTATGATTAAATAGTGATGTGTTTATGTGTCAAGTTGATAAGGGGTAAATTGTGCTGGTTAGTTTTTGTCAACTTGACACAAACTTGAGACACTTGGGAAGAGGGAACCTCAACTGAGGAATTTCCTTCATTAGACTGGAATGTGGGCATGTCTGTGGGGGCTTTTTTTGATTGTTAATTGATGTAGGAGGGTCTAGGCCACTGTGGGTAGTGCCATCCCTAGGCAGATGGGCCTGGGCTGTGCAAGAAAGGTAGCCGAGCAAGCGAGGGAGAAGCAAGCCAGTAAGCAATGTTCCTACTTTAGTGATCTCTAGTTCCTACCTCCAGATTCCTGCCTGAAGTTCGTGTCTTGACTTCCCTCAATGATGGTTTATGACCTGGGAGTTGTAAGATGAAAGAAATATTTTCTTCTTCAAGTTGGTTTTGGTCAGTGCTATATCACAGGATCAGAAAGCAAACTAGGACAAGCAACCTTTGTGACAACTAAGGAAAGCAGCCTGACCTACTAGAACCTATTCTTTATGAGCTCATGACTTAATAATTGTAAAAACTAAAATAAAAGGCTTCTAGACTATAAATAAATTTGTCTTAATTAAATTGAATGAATTGCTTCATTTATCTGTTTCTGCTTTTCTAACCACCCTCAATTATTTTGAGAGCAAGCATATCATCTTAGATCATTTCATCTACAAATACAGAGGGCTAATTTGAACTCTGCAATCAAAGCCCTCTGATCTCACCTGCCCCTTTTATTCAAGCTTACAGCAATGACAGCGTCTTTGCTAATGAAGAACTAAGACTGGATACATTCAAGAACTGGCCCCACGATTCACCTGTGTCTGTGGCAGCTTTGGTCAGAGCAGGCCTTTTCTACACAGGTGAGTCAGTACGCTGTGCCTATCAGATGCGCTAATCCTGGTCTTGCATTGATCGCCACTCAGCAATCTCCACTCTTTCATCATTCCTTACAGAGCCCATTGCTGCTCTCTAAGTCGGCTCAGCTTTCTGTGACTCCCTCAGTGCTCAGCCTCCAACCTTGAAACCTGAGCTCTGAATTGACAGCACAAGTAATCTGTGGGGATAATTACATGTCTTTTTTTTTTTCTACGCCTTTCTTTCCCTGTCATTGTGCTCTGCACCACCCCAGAAGGTTCCCCAAACTGCCATAAGACAGTTCTGCTCCCATTTCTTTTTCTTCATATGTATTTGAATGTAGTACGTGTATATGTAGTACATGCTCATGTATGTGTTGTGGGCAGAGGCCAGCAGAAAGCTATAGGTATCTTGCTTTGTCATTCTCTACCTTATTATCTTTATATAGGGTATCTCACTGAATGTGGAGCTGGACCAGCAGCCAGCCAGACCCAGTAACCCTCCTTTCTATGCCCCCTATAGTGCTGGGATTACAAGTATTTGCTCAGCCACATCAAGCTGTATATATGGATGCTGAGATTTTTAACTCAGGTCCTTATGTTTGCACAGCAAGCCCTCTTACTCAATGGGCCATCTCTCCAGCTCCCTTATGTTTCTTTTTAAAAATATTTTTATTATTGGGCTGGAGCGATGGCTCAGCGGTTAAGAACACTGGCTGTTCTTGCAGAAGATCCGGGTTTGAATCCCAGCACCCACCTGGCAGCTGACAACTATCCGTAACTCCAGTTCCAGGGGATCTGACAGCCTCTTCTGTCCTCTATGGGCATTGCACGATATGGGTGCACTTACCCACATGCAGGCAATACATGCATACACATAAAAAAAATAAATAAAATATTTTAAAAATATTTTTATTAATTCTTTGAGAATTTCATGCAGTATATTTTGATCACATTCAGACCCCTCCCTACCTCCACTCCCATCCTACTTAGTCTCCTCCCAACTACACATACTCTATTATTATATTTAATTTCTTTAAGGCCTCTGGAGTCTAATCTGTGTTTCCCAAATGCTCTTGGGTGTGGAACTATCCCTTGGAGCCTGGTCAACCTACCAAATGTCACACCTCTAAAGAAATCTGACTCACCCTCTCCCAACAGCTGTCAATTGCCAATAAATCCTCAGCTAGGGATGAGGCTTCTTGCCCATCTCCTCCATGCATGCTGGGTTTTTGTCTGACTTGGGTTTGCACAGGTCTTGTACACACTGTCATAAGCATTATGGGATCAACCACTCTGTGGTGTCCAGACAACACACTTTCCCTTTATTCTTCTACCACTTCTGGCTTTTAAAGTCTTTCTGTTCCATCTTCCACAATGATCCCTGAACCTTGGGAGGAGAGGGTGAGATATAGGGGTCCCATTTAGGTCTGAGCACTCTGCAGTCTCTTATTCTCTACACATTGACCTGCCATGGGCCTCTATGTTAATTGCTGTAAGCTGAAAGAAGATGCTTCTCTGGTGACAGTTGAGAGATGCAGTGCACTAATCTATGTGTATAGCAAGTTATTAAGAGTAAGTTTAATGCTATGTCTATTTAGCAGAATAATAGTAGTAGGTTCTCCCCCAGGCCTGTCTAGCCACATGTTCTGACCAGAGAGATCCCAAAGACCAATAAACAATACTAGTTATTGTTATTGTTCTTGATTACCTACTAGAACATGATGGTAAGACCCTATTTCTGAAGATAGATATTACGTATATGAGTCATAGAACAACCAAGGAAAAACCAAGCTGGTACTGACCTTGAAGTTTCATCTCTACTGGCTAACTTTCATCCTGTTAGATGGTGCTATGCATGCTACGAGAAAAGAAAAGCAATCGTTAACGTTACCCAGCTGTGAATGTTGTGAGCTACAACAACTGGCCTGACAAGATATGCCCATTGGTACAACAGTGGCGTGATTATTCCTCCCCTCATATTTCTTTAGTCAGATCTTAGGTGACCATGTCTACTTTTAAGAGTTGCTGAGAAATCCAATACTTTTTGTAGGCAGCAGTGTGTCCTTTAAGAATTGGGGTTTCTCATGGTAGAAGGCTTAGACAACGCAAGAGATAAATAATGCTTCGCGAATTAAAAAAAACAGAGGGAATCATATTAATCAAATAATCTAATGACAAATTATATGTACAGCTAGCTCAAGGAATATAATATATGTCTAGGCAAGGTTTATCTGAAAACATTTGGTATTTGCCCAAGCTTTATCTACATAGCATATGGTAACTAAAAGTACCAGACTGGTGGAACTAACCTTCTTGGATGTTTAACAGCTATACTTTGAGGCCTATATTAATTTGGTTAGAGGGACATAAAGAACAGTTTTTGCTCCTTGCCCTCTGTTTTTGACTAAGTTCCAGGGGACTATGAGCATCTCTCAAAATGTCTTGTAACTGTGGTAAGTCACCTGTCCTCTTGATCAATGAGGTTGTGGAAACCCCACCAGATGGACCTGAACCAGGGTCCAGTCTACAAAGAGGAGGGTCAACACAGAGGA
>NW_008342851.1:4153493-4157366 GCF_000622305.1 Nannospalax galili
GTAAAAATAAATTGATTTATCTGAACCAACTCTATGGTCTTAAACACCCAAAAGGAAATTATAACCAAAGAATAAGGGATCAATATAATTCTTTAAGAGTCCATGTGTATAGCTAAAGGCTACATAACAAGAAACAATGCCAGACATGAGATCCCTTCCGTTGAGTTGCCCAAGAGACTCCCAGAGAGTAACCCAGCATAGAACTGGGAAAATGAACAGCAGACCCCACTCTTATCTAAAGGAATATTGGCAACTGATTGCTGCTAGATGAGGAAGAGCTGATCTTCCTAAAACAAGGAACTCTAGATAGGATGGCTAGATTCAGTGGATGGACTTGCACTGGGGAACAGCTGGGGGCACTGACAACACAGTGGATAGTAACAGGGATTACAGAGTATATGGGCTCCAGTGTGGGGGGGCTATGGGAGGGTGCCATTTAGGATGTGAATATATAGATGAATAAGGTTATTAGGGATGTTCTATATGAAATACACATACCAAAAAATCAACAAATAAAAAAAATGAGTTATATTTGAGGAAGAAGCATAAAAATTTGCTCCATGTTAATTAGTAGAGGTGAAACACATTACCATTGAAATCTACCTGATGATTTTATATCCATGCTCAGGTGCCAAGGATTTCAGAAAGTAACCGACTATGACTAGTAATTATCAGATACATAGAGATTAGAGACACATGTGAAAACATCTAAGTGTTAGTAGCATTAAAAATGAGTTTGTATGAAACAGTATATTTTAAAATGAAATGGAGACCTTTTTCAAAGGTTAAAACCTCATTCAGTTTTATGTCTTATAGGGTTTATGGTGAGTTCAATATTGTATAACTATATTAATTCCTCTGTGGACCTAAAAATTTACAACCACTTTTGTAAGAGATGCATCTTTGCTCTGGAAATTGTTATTGAATATGTTAATGCTGTAATGAAATTCTTCTTCTAATCATGTGGTTATTAAATAAATAAAAAAAGAATTGGGGTTTCTAGGAGCTGGTTAGTCACTAAAGTACTTGCTAGGTAAGTATGAAGACCTGTATTCAGATTCCAAGCATCCATGTAAAAAGCCATGTGTGCTGGCATGTGCTAGAAATCCCAGTACTAGGTTGTAGAGACAAGTGGACCTCTAGAGTTTGATGGTCAGCTAGTTACCAAACTAGTGAGCTCCAAGTTAAATGAGAGACCCTGACTCAAAACCCAAGATGGCAAGCAATAGAGGAAGGCACCTGACATTGACCTCTGGCCTCTACACATATGCAGTGTATGCAATATGACCACGTACATATACACATACACAAATTGGGGTTTATATTACCATGAAAGAATGGGAGTGTGGATTGTAATCTTTACCACTCTGTTCAGAGGGAAAAAAAATCTGAAAATTCATTTCCTTAAGTCCAAAGCATAGAGAATCTTCCCCTAGTTCCTGGTGTTCTCTCTTTGTCACCAGAAGCGCCACTCTAATCCACAAAGCTGGTTTCCCTCAGCTAAGTCTCTGTCTGAGGTGCTAGAAAAGGTGTGGGGAAAGACTATTGTGTGTTCCCTAGCTGTCCTGCTGGTCTACCTCAGACCAAATGTCCCCTGAGTGATGGTGTGGTTTCATGTAGACGCTTCACTGAGAAATCATATAGGTATCACAAATACAGCAGAAAAGATTAGAATGGGAATTCTGCAGTTTATCTAACAGACATATTCCTCTGGCAGAAGCAACCTTCTTACCTCACAATCTTAACCCTTTCTCTCTGCCCTTGTGATTACGTCTTCCTCTTGCCCAGCCTTCCTCAACACTCCTGGGTGACCTGCTCCTATTTCTAGTGGAATATACCTGCAAATAATATGGGAAGAGCCAGTTCTTCATGATCTTGCTACTACAAAGGCTCCTAAATTTGTTCTTTTTCTCTCTGAGCTCCAAATATTTTCTGATTTGTTCATTAAGCAAATGCTTATTGATTGACTAGGTCTGTGAGTGTTATCAAGTGTCTAAAACAGACAGAAATCTCTTCTCGGAGCTTCTTTCCAAGATTCTGATTGCAGAGTTCTCAGGGTAACAGGTCAGGGAGAGCATGTTTATCAGATCCATGATGTACAAGAACATTCAGCAGTTGTTTGTTAACTACACAGTTGATGGACCAAGAGTCCTGTGTGGACTGTTTCTTCCTGGCGATCCATGTATGACTTTGCCATGCAAGTAGGGTTTTGCTAATAAAGTCTGGTAGTAATTATATTTGTGATTTGACTAATGTACGTGCTGTTGACCCTAATTATATTTCCTTACTTCTAGGCAAAAAGGACATTGTCCAGTGTTTTTCCTGTGGCGGATGTATGGAGAAGTGGGAGGAAGGTGACAACCCCTTAGAAGATCACACCAAGTTTTTTCCCAAGTGAGAGAAATGAATGCCTTGACTTTGAATGCTCTTGGACAGTTATTCCCTCACCCCGTACTTTATCTGTGCATTGTCTTTGCCTACTCCTCTGATTCATACTGTGAAGGACTTGTTTTTATGTCTTTCATCCCCTTCCTCCCATGATGCTGCCCTTGTCTATCCTTCCTCTCCTCACAGTTAGATGTTGGTTTTAATTAGATCAATACGGACACTTTTTTGTTTCTTTTACAATGTGTGTGTTTTATTGAATTGCTGTGAATTTTATATAGTACATCTTAATTATATTTAACTTCCCTCTTCTATCTGCAGCTCCTTAAACCTGTCCATGGGATTTCTGTCTTATATGTTCAGCCTATCTATTGTCAGTCACTCCCTTAAAGAAGATCAACTCTCCCTTACCCAGCAGTAATCAGCTGCCAATAGTTCCTTGGCTAAGGTTGGGTCTTCTTGCCCATTTCCCCAGTTCTCTGCTGATTGATTTTGCATGGGTCTTGTGCATGCTGACACCATTGCTCTAAGTTTATATGCAAGTTTCCAGGAGTCTGTAAGACTCTGTTTCCTTATGGTCATGTACCACCCCTGACTCTTACAATCTGTACAATATGCACACTTTTAAAGACAGCATCTCTCTATTTAGTCCAAACAAGCCTTGAACTTGCTGTGTAGCCCAGGTTGGACTTGAATGCATGGTCTCCTGCCTCAGCTTCCCAAGGTGTGGACTACCATGTCTGGCAAATCCGTGCCTTTTTTGATTCCTTTGGTTGCAAATTATTTTTCCCTTCTTTTTCTATAAGCTTTTAGCATTTCCTATTTCCTATGTCTAAGATTTCATAGGCAATATTTCTTTTCTATGTTTTTCTTTTTTTCAGTGCTGGGGACTGAACCCAAGACTTGGGCATCTAGACAAGACGTTTACCTTGAGCTATACTCTCATCCCCTTTTCTATAAATCTTCAAAATTATTTTTATTTATTTTCTACACATAAAATTCTCTACAAATGTTCAATTTCAGGAAGAAACTTGTTTTCATTAAATAGCTAGCTTTGTTTTTGTTGTGGCTGTTGTTTTTGAGACAAGGTCTCACAATGTAGCCCTGGCTAGCCTGGAACTCCCTAGGTAGACCAGGCTGACCTCAAACTTACCAAGATTTGCCTTCATCTGTCTCCCAAGTTCTGGGAGTAAATCCATGTGCCACCATACCTAGTACTAAGCAAGTAGTAAGAAATTTTCAGAAATGAGTATTAGTATGTACAGATTTAAAAATGGATGAATCTGCCTGGATACAGTGGTGCACATGTATAATCTAAGTACTCAAGAGGATGAAGCAAGACCATTGTGTATGGTATTTTTTAATATGAAATGTGTTAATATGATTGACTTTAAAATGAATTGATTTTAAAATAAAGCAATTATGTTAAGAAAGAAAGTACAATTGGAGATACTTTTTGGTATGGCATTCCTGTGAAAGCCTTAAAAG
>NW_008342851.1:4157423-4162431 GCF_000622305.1 Nannospalax galili
ATTGTAACAAAGTAGTTTGGCAGTAGAATAATTTAAGTGTAATTCAACTTTTAAAAGATTAAGGTTTTAATTAACTACTTTTTGAGCTAGAAAGGTGCTATTGACAAATTCTTTTTTTTTTCTTTTTTTTTTTTGTCTTTTTGAGACAGGGTCTCCCTGTAGCTCCAGCTGTCCTGGAACTCACTATGTAGACCAGGCTGGCCTCGAACTCACAAAGATCCGCCTGCCTCTGCCTCCCAAGTGCTGGGATTAAAGGCGCGTGCCACCACGCCTGGCCCATTATTGACAAATCTTAAAAAAATATTCTTTTAAATTTATTGGCAGGGCTGGAGAGATGGCTCAGCGGTTAAGAACACTGACTGTTCTTGCAGAAGACTGGGGTTTGAATCCCAGCACCCACATGGCAGCTAAGAACTCTCTGTAACTCCAGTTCCAGGGGTTCTGACAGCCTCTTCTGTCTTCTGTGGGCATTGCACGACACAGGTGCACTTACCTACATGCAGGCAATACATGCATACACATAAAAATAATAAATAAAATATTTAAAAAATAATTTATTGGCATATATTAATTACAAATAGTAATGGACTTCATTATGACACTTTCCTACATACACATAGTATATTTTGACCACCACCTGTCTCTGGCAATCCTCTCTTATCCCCATCTCACTCCTATTAATACCCTTCCTCTTAGACTCCTGTGTTTGAGACCAGCCAGGGCTATCTAGTGAGACCCGGTCTTAACCTTAGTAAATATATACTTAAATAAGAATATTCACACCTAATTTTTAGGTTTGAAGATGTTTGACAGCAATGATTCCCTTCTTTTCTTTTTATTTGGATTTAATAGATAGTAAATTATTGAGAACAGAGGGGGGCTTCTTAATTCTCAAGAGATAACTTAGGGTTCAATCTAGTTTTATTTCTAACTTGTTCTAGAATCTATCAACTCAGTTTTTATGTGACTTTTTAGTCTTGCCCTTTTCTTGTTTTGTTTTCAGTTACAAACAAACATGCCTTTAGCTGAGAACCTAAAGCATTTACGTTTATGGTTGTTATGGTTTGAATGAGAAATACCCCCATAGGCCCACATATTTGAACAGTTGATCCATTTGTGGCACTGTTTGGGGAGGTTATGTAACCTTTAGGTGTCAGAGTCTTGCTGGAGGAAGTATGTCACTGTGTGTAGGATTTGAGGGTTTACAGCTTCACCCCTCTTCCAGTTGACTCTCACAGTTCCCTGTGTGTGGATGTGAATAGCCTGTGTCCTGCTCTTGCAGCTTGCTGTCTTGCCTTCTCCACCACGATGAGCTCTGATGCTTTGAAACCATAGCCAAAATAGACTTTCTTCCTTGTTTCTGGTCATGCTATTTTATGATAGCAGCATAAAAGGAATTAATGAAATAGTTTAAAGAACAACATCATCAACAATAATAAAGCACCTATGGACTGAACACTAAAGTCAAGAAACCAAGCCTCTGCAATGCCTTAAGAGGCTCCTGTGCCACCCCCCATGTCTGTGCTGATACTTGTCTTTCCCATCCAGAGGTAAACATCGTCCTCATTTTCAGTTAATTGTTCTTTTCTTCTCTATACACTTTTTATCAAGTATGTGCATATCCACCATCTTTGCTTGTTCTTTTTTGTTTTGTCTTAATATCTGCCCCCCCCATGTGTGTACTAGGGATTGAATCCAGGCTGCCATGCATGTTAAGTATGCATTCAATGACTGAACTGTATCAGAAACTCTTATGTTTCTTACTCTTTTCCCTTGAATGTTAGGGATGAAAACTGGGGCCTTGGGCATGGTAAGGAAGCAATCTGCCACTGAGTTACGTCTTTGACCCAGGATGTCTGGCCTTGAACTCATAAGCCTCCTGTCTCAAACCCATGAGTGTTGGGATTATGTGCTACTGTGCCTAGATTGCCTCATTTTCTCTTTTCTTTTACTTTCTTTTTCTTTCTTTCTTTCTTTCTTTCTTTCTTTCTTTCTTTCTTTCTTTTCTTTCTTTCTCCCCCTCCCTCTCTCCCCCCTCTCTTTCTTTCTTTCTTTCTTTCTTTCTTTCTTTCTTTCTTTCTGATAAAGGCACAGGGTATTTGAGACAAGGTCTCATACAGCACAGGCTGGCCTCAAATTGAGTTTATGGGGAGGATGACCTTAAACTCCTGATCCTCCTGCCTCTGCCTCCTAAGTTCTAAATTATAGGTGTGTCTCTCCAAGAATATTTATTTATTTTCAATTTTTTTTAGACAAGGTCTCACTATGTAGTCCTAGGTAGCCTAAAACTCACTATATAGACTAGGCTGGCCTGGAACTTACTATATAGACCAAGCTGGCTTTACATTCACTGAAAAGTCACCTGCCTGCCTCCTGAGTGTTGGGATTAAAGGTGTGAGTCATTACACTCAACCTCAAGCCTAGTTTTTTTTTTTTTTTTTTAAAAAAAGAGTCCAAGAGGTTTATTAGAAAGACCATAGCAAGATACAACATTGTGAATGGCAATGACAGACATTTTGTATCAGTCAAGTTTGTCTCTAGAATATACCTGGGCTTTTAGTTGTTAGTAGGGGGCTGGAATGAACTTAAACCCAGACCCCACAAGAAAGGAATTCCACAGATTCCCAACAGACCAAAGTGCAGAGCGTTAGTGATTGCAGGTTTATTAGAAAGACCATAGCAAGATACAACATTGTGAATGGCAATGACAGACATTTTGTATCAGTCAAGTTTGTCTCTAGAATATACCTGGGCTTTTAGTTGTTAGTAGGGGGCTGGAATGAACTTAAACCCAGACCCCACAAGAAAGGAATTCCACAGATTCCCAACAGACCAAAGTGCAGAGCGTTAGTGATTGCGGAGTGCTCAGCCCTAAATGGGATATCTTTACCACGCCCCTCTTCCAAGGCTCAGGGAACATTGTGGAGGAAGGAGCTGGAATACTGTAAAAGCCAGATGTCAGAGTAGACTTCTGGGAAGCAGGGTATTCTGGACACTGTCCTCATGAACTCACTGTGGCTGTGGTTGCCTACAAAAGACCTGCACAACAACATCTTGGGGTCTCCACTGCAACTCAGACTTTACCTTCACAGCTTCACGCAATGGTCTCTGGACCTTCTCACAGAGACTCCTACCATGCCACACATTGCCTGGCCTCATTGACTCCCTGAAAGCATGGAGCAAAAATCCATAACACCCTTAATCTTGCACCATTCAGGCCTCCAAAACTTGCATCACTAGAATAAGCCTGTCAAATTCTGCTCTCAGCTCAGGATGGACCCTGGCCTCCTTGGACCAGTTACAATAGCTTCTGTATGCTGAATCCAGTGGAAAAAACTTCTCCAGGTATTTGCTTTCTAGGAGTAAGAAACCATGTAGACTCATAAGATGGAGCCTTAGCTAGGTGAAGTCTTGCCCTTAGGGAACCTTTCCTGTTCTAGTGCAGAGCTGGAGGCTGCTCTTTAAAGGTGATAATCTGTTTAACAATTACAGCTTCTCTTTCAGCACATGACTTGGCTGTAGGCTTCAACTTTCTATTGCTCTTGTCCTCTCCAAGCTGTACACTTTTATTTCTTTCTGCACCACTTGCCACTCTTTTTTTAATTGTAAAATTACATTAAGAGTGATCAGTAATAATAACTCTGTGTTATGCTATTTTGAAATTTCCTCCACCCCCTCCAAAAATAATCCATGACTTTTTAATTCAGCTTCATGAAAATTCTCAGGAAAGGGGTAGAATTTAACCAGATTCTTAGACAAAATATCACAGAAGTAGCCTCTAGACCAGTTGCTAATGGAGTTCTTGTTCTCCTCCACAACTCCATTGGCCAGGCCTCCAGTGTCCTTGCTGCTCTCAGCACATCTGTCTTCCAAGCTCCTACAGTAAAGTCAGTAGGCTCTGCCCACAGCACTCAATGGATTTTCTTTTTTTTAACTTCTAAAAAAAGTTATTGAGAATTTCATATGTGCATATAAGGTGTTTTGATCAAATCCATACCCACTCCCTCCCCTCCAACTCCTCCCATATCTCCCCATCACTTTTTCCTGAACAACTTTATGTACTCGTTCTTTCTTTATGGGGCTTTTTGATACTCTAACATTGCCCCCTCTGAAGAGGTAACCCTAAAATCTTTTAGGGATTAGATAAGAGCTCCAAAATACTTTTGACATTTTTGGCCTTTGGGATGGAGTGTGTTGCTAAGAGGCCCAAGGACATTTTGATTTTTAGCCAAGAAACTGGTTACTTTTCTTTGGGGTCTTTATACCCTAACTGCCTAGCCAATTCCTACCTCCTATTATTATCACACCATCCTCTAAAGAGGTTACCCAAAATGCCAATAGGGAATCAGGATACAGACTGCTTGGGCTTCTTCCATGCTGAATAGGGATGCAGGGTGAGGCAATTGAGGTACCTCTTCAATGGGTCTGTCTAAAAGACTCCCAAATTGTATAACTCTTAACTGTAGGGAGAAAAGAAAATCCTTCACTAGTGTCTAGGAGGTGTGAAGGAGAAGTAATGGTAAAAGTAGTTAGCATTACAATTTCTAGATAGGGAACCAGAAAAAAATCAAACTAGGGAAAATTTCAAATGTTCATATCAGAGTCCATTGGAATTTCTTGACAAGGGCTTCCAAAAGCATCCCTCCATTGGGTTCCTTCTCATTTTTCTTTTGTCTTCCAAGGCTGGACTCAAGAGTGATGGACTCAGGATTTGTTTTCAGGCATTTTGATAGCTGTTGGAGTGGCTAGAATTAGTGTCAGTTCCCTCACAATGGCTTCTAGATAGGAGGAGAAAATAAATTTAGCCATCATTTTAGAACAATAATGGGTTGTCTCCCTTAGCTATAGGTGGACACTACAGTATTTCAGACTAAGATTTGAAGTCTTACATCTGAGCAGCATTTTGTGATCAGAAAAAAAATCACCAATGAAAAATAATTGTCTGAATAACATTTTATTTGGAAGTGTAATCCCTTGAACTCTTAAAGAAATATACTGATCACTTTAA
>NW_008342851.1:4162557-4164578 GCF_000622305.1 Nannospalax galili
AGAAGAGCCCCTGGCTCCTTTCTTTTACCAGTTCCATCTATGTGAAGATAAGTTAAAGGTCCTGCTCGACCATGGCTAGCTTCACTTGAAAGCATGGAAGAAATGTTTCCTCTGTGTTGAACATCCTTTTTGTGGACTGGGCACTTGTTCAAGTCCATCTGGTGGGGTATCCATGGCTTCCTTGAACAAGAAGCCAGGTGACTCACCACAGTTACAGGACATTTTGAAAGATGTTCCATAGTCCCCTGGAACTTAATTAACCTTGGAGGGCAAGGGGAAAAAACTGTCCTTTAAGTCCTTCTGACCAGATTAGTATAGGCCTCAAAGTATGGCTGTTAAACATCCACCAGTCTGGTACTTTTAATTATCATGTGTTATGTAGATAAGGCTTGGATAAAAAAACAAATATTCTCAGATAAACCTTGACTAGACATATATTTTGCTCCTTGAACTAGGTGTATGTATAATTTGTCAGTACGTTGTTGGACTAAGATGGTTCCCTCTGTTTTTTAAAACTAGATAGGCTTACTTATCTCTCTCACTGTCTAACCCTTCCACCATGGTTTTCCCATTTAAAATGCCCCCATTTCCCCATTTCTCCCTTGATATAAGTTTACTAAATATATAGTAACATATCTATATTGTTAGTTCACCACCTGGGATAGTTTCAGAGTGCTACAGATTCACACAATTCCCTACGAATATTCCTGTTATATATTTCCCATTGCTCATGTGTGTTTCTCTCAGACACAGAAGGATATATGAGATTTGAGTCACAGGGTTTACACATATTCAACTTTACTAGATTATACAAAACCTTTTCCAAAGCTGTTGTACTGATGTGCATTCTAACTAGTATAGATGGGTTTCCACTAGTCTGAATCCTATCCATCTTGACATTACCCAATTTTTTAATTTTTATCAGTCTAATTGTTAATGATATTAAATATATTTTCATATTTCCATGCATTTTGTAGTTATTTTTCTTCATCAGTGTTCCTTGACTATACTTTGCTCTTTAGTTTATCAGTTAGAAAATATACGAAATATCCTACTTTATTTCTGACAGTGTTCTGTATTCATTATGCACTTCTGACTGGGCTGGTACTCACTATGTAGACCAGGCTGGCCTTGAACTCACAGAGATACACCTACCTCTGCTTCCCCAGTGCTGGGATTAAAGGCATGTGCCACTACAGTCAACCCTTTAAATTATTTTTATTACGTTTTTTCTTTATGTTCACACTGTTGTATGTGTATAAGGAAACACCTGTACCATGGTGGGTATGCAGAGCTCAGAAAACAACTTGCAGAAGTCTGTTGTCTCCTTTCACCATATGATTTCCTAGATTTGAACTCAGCTTGTTAAGATTGGCAGTAAGTGCCTTTATCTTTGAGCCATCACTCCAGCCCCCATAGTCCTCATTCTTAAGTCTTCATCTGATACCAATATATCACTCCAGATTTTGTAGTATTAATTTTTCCATATTTCACCTTAGTGCATGTGTATGTGTGTTGTGTAATTGTTCATGAAGGACGTACTTATATGGGAAAGCTTGTAAGGAAGTCAAAGCTGTCTTTTTCTAGTGTTCTCCGCCTTATTTATTTATTTATTTATTTATTTATTTATTTATTTGGTTTTTTGTTGTTGTTGTTGTTGTTTTGAGGCAGGGTCTCCGTAGCCCCAGCTGGCCTGGATTCACTATGGAAATCAGGCTTGGCCTCGAACTCCCAGAGATCTGCCTGCCTCTGCCTCCCAAGTGCTGGGATTAAAGGCGTTTGCCACCATGCCCGGTAAATCCTTGCTTTGAAAAAACAAACAGGGGCTGGAGAGATGGCTCAGCGGTTAAGAGCACTGAGTGCTCTTGCAGAGGACCCAGGTTCAGTTCCCAGCACCCACATGGCAGCTACGAACTGTCCTTAACCCCACTTCCAGAGAAATCCGAAACCCTCTTCTGATCTTCACAGCATTGCACAGCGCAAGTGCACTCACTTACATGCAGGCAATACACTCATATACA
>NW_008342851.1:4169889-4196929 GCF_000622305.1 Nannospalax galili
GCCTGAGGATAGTAGTGCAGGCTAGGAGAGTTAGCCGGTGGTGCAGGCCCAGGGAAGCAGAGAGAGGTGAGGGCGGAGCCAGGACCAGAAGCGGTGCTCCTGGAGCCCAAGAAAGGGACTGAGTTCCTCTGGGTGAGAAGGATGAGGAAACAGTATTGGTTCCCCAGGTGTCTGGGGCCCCAAGACTAGGAATGGCGCAGGGCCCAAACTAGGAGTATAGAATGGCGGGGGGCATGGAAGGGTGAATGTGGTTTAGGGAGTCCCTGCATGGAGGGCTGCGCTATAGACTTACCCCAAGAGGTCTGAGGATAGTAGTGCAGGCTAGGAGAGTTAGCCGGTAGTGCAGGGCCAGGGAAGCAGAGAGAGGTGAGGGCGGAGCCAGGACCAGAAGCGGTGCTCCTGGAGCCCAAGAAAGGGACTGAGTTCCTCTGGGTGAGAAGGATGAGGAAACAGTATTGGTTCCCCAGGTGTCTGGGGCCCCAAGACTAGGAATGGCGCAGGGCCCAAACTAGGAGTATAGAACGGCGGGAGGGATGGAAGGGTGAATGTGGGTTAGGGAGTCCTGGCGCAGAGAGCTGCACTATAGACTTACCCCAAGAAGCCTCGCCTTATTTATTTTTAAGATTTAGTTTTTAAAATTATGTGTATGCATGCATGCATGCAGGTGTGTGTGTGTGTGTGTGTGTGTGTGTGTGTGTGTGTGTGTGTGTGACATGAGTATAGGTACCCACAGATTCCAGAAAACAATATTGGATCTCCTAGAGCTTGAGTTACAGGTGACTGTGATTTGTGAGTCTTTGATTTGAAAGCTGAAAATTGAACTCAGATCCTCTGTAAGAGCAACATGTGCTCTTAAGTACTGAGCTGTCTCTCCAGTCCCTTTATTGTATTTTTAAGCATTATATCTTTTGTTTGTTCTTTAACAAATTCATACATGCAGAATATATATATTTTCAAAAATATTTTATTATTTTTATTTTATGTGTATGAGTGTATTGCCTGTGTGTGTATAAGTACACCTGTGTTATGCAATGCCCATGGTGATCAGAAGATGGCATCAAATTCCTTGGAACTGGAGTTACAAATGGTTGTTAGGTGCCATGTGGGTGCTGGGAATCAAACCCAGGTTCTCTGCAAGAGCAGTCAGTGCTCTTAATTGCTGAGTCATCTCTCCAGCCTGTAACAACATATCTTGATCATGTCTGTCCTCTATTCCCCTATACACCTCTCTTCCCCTTCTCTTGCTTTTTTTTTTTTTTTTTTTTTTTTTACCATTACTTTCAATTAGTATTGCATCCTGTTGGAATGTTGGCCGGTCTTGTTGGTTTGATTTTCTGCAGTTCTTATACAGGTAACCACAGGTGCAGTGAGTTCATAAGTTCAATGGCCATGTCATATCCAGAAGATGGCATTTCACAGCATGCCTCTCCATCCTCTAGCTCTCACATTCCTTCCACTCCCTCTTCCATGATTTTCACTGAGCTCTTGAGGGAGGAGGATTGATATAGAGGTCCCTTTTTGGGCTGAGCATTGAATAGTCACTTATTCTCAATACTTTGTCTAGTTATAAGTCTCTACATTAACTGCTGACCACTGCAGATGGAAGCTTTTCTGGCAAAGTTTAAGGTCAACACTAATCGATGTGCGTAGACATAAATATTTAGAAGGCAGTTTGACAACATATCCATTTAGCAAGAAAACAGTAGTAGGTTTCCTCGTAAAGCCAATGACCTCCTAAGTCATGGGCTTTTGACAATTTTATAAGACCAGACATGAATTGCCTCCTGTGGAGCATGCCTGAGAACCAAAATGGCTTGTTAGAAATACAACCTTTGTGTTGCTATTGCACTACTGGGCACGTCTTGCATGCAGATCAGTATTGTAGCATGCAAGGTTTGGTGCTAGGTAATGCCATTGGTGACCTTCCTCTCTCAGTTGTCTGAATGGCAACTTCCAGCTCTGTAAAAGCTAACAATCAGGGAGGAAGTTTTCAGGTCAGTTCCAGCTTGATTTTTCTGTGTTCTGAAACCAAAGTGTGTTATGCTTTCAGCAAGGCCTTACCATCTAGTTCTGCCCACCTTATTTTTCTAAGACAGGGTCTCTCACTGAATTTGGAGCTTTCTAGTTAGACCAGACTGGTTGGCCAGTAAGTCCCCATGATCCTCCTGGCCCTGCCTCTGTAGCACTTGGATTAAGGGAAAGCCCTGCCATGCTTGCTTCTTAAGTGGGTGCTGGGGATTTGGATTCTCTTGCTCACCCAGAAAGCATTCTACCAACTGAGCCATCTCCTTAGCCCATGTATAGTATACAATTAGAATTTAAGTTTCTAATTTTAATTTTATGATATGTGTGACTTTATATTTACTGTGTATTTCTTGTAGGTGGTGTACTTGGATCTTCATTTTCTTGGCAGTTTGACAGCATCTGCTACATTACTATTAACTCTATTCTACACTTCATTTGGATTTTGTTTTACTATGGTTTTTCCTACTGCAGGAATACATTGATAGAGTTTCCTCTAATTTTCACTCTTTAGAAATTATTTATTTGTATGTATTTATTGTGTGTGTGTATGGTATATGCACAGCTTGTACAGGTATGGTATATGTACACCTTGTACAGGTATGGGGCACCTTGTATACTGTACAAAGGCTAGAGAAAGACATTAGTAGTCTTCCTTTATCACTGTCCACCTTATTGCCTTAAGCTGAACCTGGAGCTAGCTAGGATAGCAACTTGTATGCCCCACTGATTCTCCTGTATCTGCCTCTTATCTGCCTGTGTCTGTATCTGCTGGGGTTGCTATTTCTTAAAAAAATATTTTATTGAGCTTTTTGTACATTTCATACAACAGTTCTTAGTCTAATCTAGACCTCCTCCCCATCCATGTCCCTCCACTCTCTGATCCCACTGGACCTCATACATTCCACCGTACATGTTAAGTCCTATCCAGTCAAGCATTTGTACTCAGGTGTCCTTCAGTGCAAGTTCATCCACTGAAGTCTCTCCAGCCTATCTAGAGATGTTAAGGAAGGTCTGCTCTCCCTCACCCAGCAGTAATCAGTCTTTAACGGTTCTCAACCTAGGGCTGCCTGCTACCTATTTCTCTCTCAGCACTCTGGGCCCATGTCTGACTGAGTCAGCATGGGTCTTGTGCTTGATGTCACCATTGCTGCAAGTTCATATGTGCAAACTTCCAGTGGCCTGAAAGCCTTTGTTTCTCTATGCTCATGAACCAACCCTGGCTCTTACAATCTTTCTGCTCCCTCTGCTCCACAATGGTCCCTGAGCCGTGGGTGGGTGAGGTTTAATATGAGTCCTATCCAGGGACACACATTCTGCAGTCTCTTATTCTCTAAAAGTTAACCTGTTGTGGCTTTCCGTGTGCAGCACACTCTGTTATATCTCTGTTGTATATGGAAGATTCGCTGGTGAGAGTTGAGGGATGCACTAGTTTCTCTCCACTCCTATTCCATTGTGTTCCATGAACCTTAGGTGTAGAGGTTCCGCTGCAGATATGTCGCCGAGGGCTGGACATTTATCAGACATATATTCTCTGTGTGTGACCAGTTGTGGAACTCTGTAATAGCCTCCATCTGTGGCAAAAAGAAGTTTCTTTGATGAGTTGTGTATGGTATACTTGTCTGTAAATATAAGGATCCATATTTAGCATATGGTAAGAATAGAGATATGACAAAGATAGGGTTTTCTCTAGTATCTATGTCCTGTCCAGCCATGTGTGTTTGACTGAGTTTATAGTGCTGCCCATGAGTTCACTCCCATTGAGAGGGCTTTAAGTCCAATTAGATAGCTGTTGATTACCCCCAGATAACAGTGCCACTACTGCACCAATAGAGGTAATTTGCTGTGCCAGTTGTTACGGTTATTACACTTTAGGACTGTGTTGGACCATTGATTGATTTTTCTCTCTTAGTAGCTTGTATAGTATCCTCTAAAACCATGAGAGCTCATCTTCAGGGAGAAGGCTTCTAGGTCAGTTCCAGCTTCATTTCTCCAAGTCCTATGTCTGAAGCACGTCCTGTCTTCAGAAGTAGGGTCTTACCTTCTAGTTTTGGGAGCTAACCAAGGGCTGTGGCAATAGCCTATGTTATTTTGGGAGTCTCTTGAACTATTCTGACCAACCACTCAAAGGGAGATCTCTCCTGTCTGGCACTGTGCTCTTTGCTATACAGCCCTTAGGTATACACATGCACTAACGTTCAGACACTGTATGTGTATTTCTCAGGGAGTTCCTAAGCCAACACATTTCCCTCTGGCTTCCCATGCAACCCAAGCCCCACTTGCCCCCCCATGCAACATTCCCCCTTCCTTCCCTGACCAAGTGCTCCCATTTCCCCCAACCTCCCCCAAATAACACCTGCTTCCCATCATCCCCCCTCTCCTGAGTTCCCTCCTCCCCCACCGCCATGGTTACCCGAATAGCCCTCCCTCCTTCCCTCCCAGCTGAACACTCCCACTTTCCCCACCTCCCCCTAGTAAAGGCTGTTCCCTACTATCCTCTTTTGGGCTCTTTCTTTCTTTCTCTTTACCTCCATGTTTCCTTTTCATTTTCCTGACTCCTGGTGTTACATCAGGATATATACTCACATATAAGGTATTGGTGCTATGAGCTGCAAATGAGGGAGAACATATGCTGCATGCTTTTCTGAGTTTCTGTTGCTTCGCTTAGTATTGGGATAGCTATTTTTGATTCTTTCACTTCATTTCAGTTGGCTTCATGGACGGGCATTAACTCATCCACCACATTCCCTTTATATCTGCACCATTATTTCACAAGCCACATGCACTGAGTTATTGAAAGTCACAGTCTGAATGTCTTATATGATACAACACTGTCCAAATCACTGAAAATGTTAGTTTTCTATTTCATTCTTGGTCTTAAACCTTTGAATTTTAAGGTATCTAATACAAATGCTTAATTGCATAAACCATTTATAATTTTTTATTTGTAATATTTGTATTCATTCTTTGAGAACTTCATACAATATATTTTAATCATACTCCACCCTCCCCCAACTCCTCCCAGATCTACTCCAACTCCCTATTCACCCATCTTCTTTTTTTTTTGGCCAACAAGTCTAATTTGTGCTGCCCAAATACTCTTGGGTGTGGTACCTGCCCTGGATTGGGATTGACCCACCAAGGGTCAAACCTTTAAAGAAAAACAACTTTTCCTGTCCCAGCACCTACCAAATGCTAATAGTTCCTCAGCTAGGAGTGAGACCTCTTGCCCACCTCCCCCTCTCCATGCTGGGATTTTGTCGGGTTTGAACTTGAACAGGTCTCGTGCATGCTGTCACAATACTGTGAGTTCAAATGTGCAACTTCCATGATGGTCTGGAAAAATACTGTTTCCTTGTAGTTGTCCACTGCCTCTGGCTCTTACTATCCTTCTACCTCCTTCTTCCTCAAAGATCCCTGTTAGGGGTGAGGGGTATGATATACATGTCTCATTTAGGGATGAACACTCCACAGTCTCTTATTCTCTATATGTTGATCAGTTGTGGGTCTCTGTGATAACTGCCTTCTACTGCAAGAAGAAGCTTCTATGATGAGGGCAGAGAGATGAATTACTCTATAGGTATAGTAATAAGTCATTAGGAGTCTTTAATACTATGTTTATTTAGCAGAATGTTAGTAGTAAGTTCTCCTCACATTGATGATCTACTTAGTCACTGGTTCTTGACCCCAGTTATGGTGCCAGATATGGGTTCCATCTTGTGGAATGGCCTTAAATCCAATCAGAGGGTGTTTGGTTGCTTCTGTAACATTTTTGCCATTATCGCACTAGTGGGCATCTCTTGCCAGACCAGTCATTATTGTAGCTTGCAGGATTCACAGCTGGGTAAGACTGAGGATTAGTTTTCTCCTCTGGTAACATGCATAGCACCTTCCAGCACTGTGAAAGATAGCCAGTAGGGATGTGCTATCCGGATCTTGTTCAAAAACTCCTTTCCTGGCTGGAGAGATGGCTCCACAGTTAAGAGCACTGCCTCTTCTTCCAGAGGACCTGGGTTGGGTTCCCAGTATCTACATGATGGCTAACAACTACCTGTGGTTCCAGGGGATCTGATGCTCTCCTTTGACCTTCAAGGGCATTGCATGACATGGGTTCACTTATATACATACAGGAAAAATACTCATATACATAAGAATCAATCAATCAATCAATCAATCAATCAATCAATCAATTAATCAAGTCCTTTCTTAAGTTTCAGTATATTCCCTACTTTCTCTTCTACCAGATTCAGGATATCGGGTCTTATGTTGAGGTCCTTGATCCATTTGTATGTGAGAGATACATATCTTATTCTTCTACATGGTATCCAGTTTGACCAGCACCATTTGTTGAACATGCTGTCTATATTCCAGCTGTATTTTTGGTCTCTTTGTAAAAAATCATGTGGTTGTAGGTACGTAGATTTATATATGGGTCCTTAATTCTATTCTATTGATCACTGTTTCTATTTTTATACAAGTACCATGTTGTTTTGTTACTATAGCTCTGAGTATAACTTAAAATCAGGGATGGTGAGACCTCTAGCACTTCTTCTATTGTTTAGCATTGTTTTGGCTCTCTTGCATTTTTTTGTGTTTCCATACAAAATTTAGGATTATGCTTTCAATGTCTGTGAAGAATTATGTTGGAATTTTGATAGGGAGTGTTGAATCTTTAGATTGCTTTTGGTAGGATGGCCATTTTCACAATATTAATCCTATTAATCTACAAGCAAGGGAGGTCTTTCAATCATCTGGGATATTCTTCAATCTGTTTCTTTAATGTCTTAAATTTTTTTATTATACAAGTCTTTCACTTTTTTAGTTATATTTATTCCAAGATTTTTATTTTATTATTTTCTTTTAGACTATTGTGAATGGAATCATTTCCCCAATTTCTTTCTCGATGTTTGTATAGAGAGTGGCTACTGATTTTGTGTGTTAATTTTCCATCCTAGTACTTTGTGGAATGTACTTATTGTAGGAGTGTTCTGGTGATCTTTAGGGGCTTTTGTGTATAGAATCATATGTCATCTGAAAATAAGGATACTCTGACTTTTTCCTTTCCTAATTCTTCCCTTTATTTTTATTGACTTTTTGGGAATTTCATATGGTATATTTTGATCATGTTCATAGATCCTTCCCTCTCTGCAACCCCTTTATCATTTCTCACTCAATTTCATGTCCTCTACCATTTTTTAAGGTCTGTTGAGTCTAATTTGTGTCCCCAGATGCCCTTCTGTGTGGGTCCATCCCCAAGAACCTGGTCAATGCACCTAGCATCACACCCTTAGAGAAACTAAACTCTCCCTCTGCCAGCAGCTGCCAGTTGCCAGTGGTAGCCTAACTAGGGTTGGAGCTTCTTATACACCTCCCCTCCTCTATGCTGGAAATTTGTTTCACTTGAGCTCAGCCCTGATTTTTTTAAAATTTTGTTTTGTTTTGAGATAGGGTCTCCCTGTGGTTCCAGATGGCCTGGAACTATGTAGACCCAGTTGTCCTTGATCTCACAGAGATTTGCCTTCCTCTGCCTCCCAAGTGCTGGGATTAAAGGCATGTGCTACCATCCCTGACCCAGCCCTGATTTTGACGATCTCTTCCTCTCTACTCTTTGGATGTTGTTTGTTTTGGTTTTTCAAGGCCCTTAGGTGCATCATTTACCATTGATATGAAATTTCCAGTTGTTTGATGTAGGTACTTAGTACTATAAGCTTTCCCGTTAGGACTTCCTTCATTATGTTCCTTAGAATTTGTATTTTGTGTTTTCATTTTCATTCAATTCTAGGGAATTTTAATTTCTTTCTTGATTTCTTTTGGAGCCAAATATGAGTGACCATGTCCCAGGAATACTGATTTGGGTTACCCCAAATTCCATGTTCTAGTGTGGAAGCAGTTTCATGAAGTTTTTAAAAGTATGAATTTGTTTTTATTTATATATACATATTTATTTATTTTTATTTTATGTGTATGAATGTTTTGCCTTGTACAAAGCCTGAGGAAGCCAGAAGATGGCATTGGATCCTCTGGAACTGGAATTATGGATGGTTGTTAGCCACCATGCATGTGCTGGGAGTTGAACCCAGGTCCTCTGCAAGAGCAGCCAGTGCTCTTAACCACTTAGCCATCTCTCCAGCTCTGATTGTCCTTGACTTTTATTTATTTTAGATTTATTGTATTTTTTATTATGTGTATGTGTTTGTCTATGTGTGGGTACATGCACATGAGTGCAGGTACCATCAGAGGCAAAGAGGTACAGGATCTCACTGGAGCTGGAGTTATAGGCAGTTGTGAGCTGCCTAACATGGGTGCTTGGAATTGAACTGTTGTGCCCAGTTTGCGAGACCCCAAAGACCACCAAGGAGCCGACTGATGCAAATGCCCAAGAGTTTTTCACTATTACAAACTTAAGCTTGGGCCCACTCTGTCACCGACCCAGTGGATCTCAGATGTGAGACCCCTTGCTTTGTGAGACAGAGGTTTTTATAGGTTTATTTCAGCAAGTTCAGTAAGTAGGTGAGTAGGGGTTCTCCAGCCTGGCAAGCATCTGATCAGTTGCAGCCCAGTGCCAAACGATAAACTGCTGGCTTCAGGAAATCTGAAAAGACATCTGGACTTTTAGTACTTTCCTGTCCCTGGTTAATTGACTGTTGGTGGGGGAGTTGTTCTCTATCCATTCCAAGTATTGTGTTTTTTTCTTAGAACAGTGCCCAGGGCTGGGTCAGTCCTATGGAGGTTTTATCCAAGATGGAGTCACTCAGGTCTCTCATTCCCTCCTCTGACTAGTACCTTGGGGGCCCAGTCAGGGGCGCTCCCTCATCTCATGTTCTTCATCTCCCAGACTCTGGAGGGACTGATAGATAGTGGGTTCACATTACCATTAGCTGTATAGCTCCCAGCCACTCTTTTATAAAAGCTACAAATTTATTTAAAATGCAAGGCCCAAAAGTCAAGAGCATAATCAGAATGAGGAGGGGTCTGAATAAGGTTGAAATCAAAGTGGTCAACCAAGGGGAGCTGTTGAACCAGGATTCAAACCATCCTTGTTTAGCCTTATATTCGTTCTCTCTTCAAGCCAGACTTTCTCTAACCTTGGCCAGGGATTCTTTGAGGACCCCAGAGTGATCTACATAAAAATAACACTCTTCCTTAAGGGCAGCACAGAAGCCTCCCTACTGCTGCAAGAACAACAGGTCTAGGCCTCTCCTATTCTGTAGAACCATTTCTTCCAAGGAGGTCAGGGATAATGAGAGGGGGCATTCCAAACATGATCTCAAAGAGGGTTAATCCCATCTGGTAAGGGAAGTTACGTACTTGATAGAGGGCGAATGGAAGGAGAGTCACTAGTCACCACCAGTCTCTAAAGTCAATTTAGTTAAGGTCTCTTTCAGAGTTCTATTCATTCTCTCTACCTGTCCCGAACTCTGGGGTCTATAAGCACAATGTAGTTTACAATCAATCCCCAGAACTGTGGCCAGACTCTACTTACCTTGGACACAAAAGCCGCTCCATTATCTGATCCTATCATCTGTGGAAAGCCATACCTGGGGAGGATGTCTTCCAACAGTTTCTTTGCCACCATTTGAGCCGTTTCATGTTTAATAGGGAAGACTTCAGTCCATCCTGAAAAAGTATCTACAAAAACTAGCAAATAACAGTATCTGTACCTGCCAGGTTTTACTTTGGTGAAATCCATTTCCCAATAGGCTCCAGGTTTTCTCCCTTGAAGTCTGATTCCTGGGTTTCTAATATTTGTCACCGCATTAGTGAATTGGCAAGCTTTACAGCCATTGACAATGTCTTTAATCTTTAAATTGGCATCCTTGATTTTTACTTTGGCATGTCTAATGAAGTCCTGCATCCTCTAGATGCCCATGTGGGAAGAACAGTGTATTTTTGCCAACATTTGTTTTCCTAATTTTTCCGGGAGGATCAGCTTCCCTTCTGCTGATCTCCACCATCCTTCCAGACATTGGGTCCTTGGCAGTCCCTTTATCCATTTCAGGTCCTCCCTGGTGTATTTGGACTGTTCGGGAGGTTTGGGTCCCCTGGGTCAATTAGTGTGGTGGCCAAGATTGGATTAATTTGGAGGGCAGCCTGTTTATCTGCCTGATCTGCTTGATTGTTTCCTTGGGAAATCGGATCATCCCCTTTTTGATGACCTGGGCAGTGGATAATTGCCAATTCCTTTGGCAGCCAGAGAGCCTTCAGCAATGTTAGGATTTCTTTATTTTTGACAGTCTTTCCCTCTGCCATTAATAAGCCCTGTTCCCAACATATTGCCCCATGAACCTGCGTGGTGGCAAAGGCATATAGGCTGTCTGCATATACATTAAGCTTTTTGTCCTTTCCAAATACCAGCACCTTAGTTAGGACAATAAGTTCAGCCTTTTGGGCCGAAGTGCCAGTGGGCAGAGGCTCTGCCCAAATGATGCCAGCTAATGATACTGCAGCCACCCCTGCATACCTCTTGCCATCTTGGACAAAGATGCTCCTGTCAGTGAACTAGGTTACTTTAGCATCAGATAATGGGCTATCTCAAATCTGATTGGGTACCATGGACATGGGCCGGGATTCTGGCACAATCATGCAGGGGGGCATCCAAGTCTGGGTCTGGCAAGAGCATGGCTGGATTCAGGGCAACTGGTACCGGGAAGGTGATTCTAGCAGGATTAAAAAGTAATGCCTGACAATGAGTTATACAGGCGTGACTTAGCCATCTGTCCGGGGGCTGCTTTAAAACTCCTTCAGTTGCATGTGATGTGGTGATGGTCAAATTCTGGCCCAAAGTCAGTTTTTCAGAATCTTTTACCAGTAGTGCTTCTTTGAGTATAGCCCAAGTATTGGACCTGTTGTTTGCATAGTTGGGCCTTTTTAGCAGAGGCCCGATAGCCCAGGCTTCCCAACATTTGCAACAGGCGCCCTGTACCATCCATGCAAGCCTCTTGGCTGTCTGCCTCTACAAGTAGGTCATCCACATACTGCCAGAGACTCCTTTCCCTGACACTATCTGTCTCAGATGCCTCCGCTGGTCCTCTGGATCTGCAGTGGCAGCCAGAAGGATCCTTGCCAGGTCTTTGTTCTGCCTCCTTTCTGACTTTATCTGTTTTTCCTCTGCACTATATTATTGTACACTTTCTCGGCCACAGTTATTAAATCCCTTAAGCTCTTTTCACCCAGTCTCTCTACTCTTTGGAGCTTTTTTATATCTGGAGCTGAATGGTTAATAAAAGCAATGGCCACTGCCGCTATATTATCTGTGGCTTCCAGGTCTAATGGAGTATACCTGCAGAAAGCATCTGTTATTCGCTCCAAGAATGCAGCTAGGCTTTCATTTAGTTCCTGACTAATATTATATACCTTTGTCAAATTAGTTGGCCTATGAGCAGCCCCTTTGAGACCTGCCAACAGAGCCTGGTGGTAAACCAGAAGCCTCCCCTTACCTTCTGCAGTATTATAATCCCAATCAGGACCTGGGTCAGTGGATAGGCAGCATCAATCAGTGTTGGGTCAGTAGTAGGGACACCAGTATTGCCAGGAATTAACTTCCTGGCTTCTGTTTGGATAGGTTCCCTTTCCTCTGTGGTAAACAGGACCTATAATAATTGATGACAATCATCCCAAGTGGGTTGGTGTGTGAATAAGACAGTTTCTAATAAATTAATAAGCTCCTTAGGATTTTCAGAAAAGGGAGCATTCTGGGTTCTCCAGTTGTAAAGGTCACTAGTGGCGAATGGCCAATAGTGATGGGGCTGGTTGCCAGCCTCATCCGTGGGGCCGGTGACTCTGAGGGGTAGAATGGTAGAGTCTGGACCCTCCGGTGTTGCTGCCCTTCTGCTCCTAGTCCCCTGAGCCTGCCCCCCTGTACCTGTGAAGATTCTGGTACCAAGGGTGCCAGTTCTGGAGGGGGTACCTCCTGTGGAGGAGGTGGATAAGGAGGGGGAGGAAAAATTAGATCTTCTGTGCTGCCCTGTAAGACTGAGTACAGTGATGATACTGATGGTTTGGTTTCAGGCTTAGGTGCTTTCTGGGTTGTTCTGCAGCTGTCAGTGCCTCAGTTTTCTGTAAAGGAAGAAAAGACTTGACCCAAGGAGGGCAGTTATTAACTAAATCTCCCCAGACCACTATGTATGATATTTGATCAAAGTGTCCCACACATGGTTGAAGAATAATTTTCTCAACCGCATTAATGACAGCGGGATCAAAGGTCCCCTCCGAGGGCCATCCCATGTTGAAAGTGGGCCATTCAGACCTACAGAAAGTAGTTAGTTTATCCTTCCTGACAACAATAGAGAGGTTATGGGCTCGAGTCTTAACCTCTCCAAAATGTGCAAGAACCAGGTCCAGGGGTGTAGAGAGAGTCTGTCCCATTGCATCCACCTCAGTCACAGAGAAATAGACAACCAAAGACAAAACAGAGCCAGAAAGACATGCAGAAGGCCAAGTAGGAAATTCCCCTGCTCATGTGGAAGAAAAACTGAAAGTAGGACAGTGGCAAACTGCTGTGTCATGGGAGCAACCCGCCTTGTTCTTTCACAGAAATCAACAAAGTCCAGGGACCCTCTGTCCTCTCTGCTGGGGTCTGGAACATCTTCCAGACCTCCGTAGTCATGGTCATCCAGTACGTCTGCTCCAACTGCTCCTGACCACACTGTTCACAAGTTTGCCTCAAGGCTCAGAGCAAAAGCTAGGACAGACACAGACAGGTACACCTAGAAACAAACAGACACTTACCGGCCGGCCAGGAAACCTCTGGTTCAGGGGTCCTGGGGGGGGGGGGGCGCTTGGGGATCCCGGACGAGCCCCCAAGATGTTGTTCCCAGTTTGTGAGACCCCAAAGACCACCAAGGAGCCGAGTGATGCAAATGCACAAGAGTTTTCTATTGTTACAAGCTTAAGCTTGGGCCCACTCTATCACCGACCCAGTGGATCTCAGAAGTGAGACCCCTTGCTTTAGGAGACAGAGGTTTTTATAGGTTTATTTCAGCAAGGTTAGAAAGTAGGGGAGTAGGGGGTCTTCAGCCTGGCTAGCATCTGATTGGTTGTAGCCCAGTGCCAAACCATAAACTGCTGTCTTCAGGAAATCTGAAAAGACATCTGGACTTTTAGTACTTTCCTGCCCCTAGTTAATTGACAATTGGTGGGGGAGTTGTTCTCTATCTGTTCCAAGTATTGTGGCTTTTCTTGGAACAGTGCCCAGGGCTGGGTCAGTCCTATGGAGGTTTTATCCAAGATGGAATCACTCAGGTCTCTCAGAACTCAGGTCCTCTGTAAGAGCAGTACATACTCTTATTCTCTGAGTCATCTCTCCAGCCCTCGTGAAGTTTTTATAGTAACAGAACCAAGAAATTAATAAATGAAGACACTTTTAAAATACATTGGTGGAGCTGGGCGTGGTGGCACATGCCTTTAATCCCAGCACTTGGGAGGCAGAGGCAGGCGGACCTCTGTGAGTTCAAGGCCAGCCTGGTCTACGTAGTGAGTTCCAGGACAGCTGGGGCTACAGGGAGACCCTGCCTCAAAAAGATAAAAAAAAAATACATTGGTGTAATCATTAAGTAGGCAGATACAGCAAAAGAGAAGTCTCAGCTACAGGCTCAGATGCCATTTGATGGTGTTCTTAGCCTTTTAGTTGGTGGGAGCTAGAGATTTGTTAAATTAATACATTCTTAAAGGATTTTTATCTGTTAGTCACAAGATGTAAAGTCAGAAACAGAGGTGGGCAAGGAGTGGCTATTTAGGAGCTAAAGACAGCCCAAGATAATTTGTAAATAGGCTCTGGATCTGTAACATTTTAAACTCTGTAGTCATTGAAGTGCTAATCAGTTGATCAGCCTTCAGTCCAAGAAGCAGGATTTTTCTGGGAGCTTTCATTCATGCTCTCTTTGACCCAGTTTTTATTTGCTAGTGTGTTGTTTAGTTTCCATGAATTGGTGTACTTTCTGTGTTTCTGTTGCTGCTGAAATTCAGCTTTATTCTTCTGTGATCAGATAGAATACAGGATGCCATTTCAATTTTCCTAAATTTGTTTAAACTTGCTTTGTGTCCTAATATGTGCTAGATTTTGGAGAAAGTTCCATGGGCTGATGAGAGGAAAGTGTATTCTTTAGTGTTTGGGTTAAATGTTCTGTAAATGTCTATTAGATCCATTTGATGTGTGATGTTACTTAACTCCAGGATTTCACTATTTATTTTTTGTCTGGATGACCTATTGGTGAGAGTGGGGTACCGAAGTCACCCACTATCATTGTGTTGGGGTCAATCTGTGGTTTATGTCTAATATTGTTCCTTTATGAAATTGGGTGCTCCAGGGTTTGGTGCAGATATGTTTAAGATTGTAATATTCTCTTGATGTTTTTCCTTTAATGAGTTCCTTGAACATATTTATAATTGCTATTTTGAAATCATTGCCTAGTGAATTAGCTAAGTTACTTTTCTCAGGAAACATCATGATGGTTGTGTTATTCTCTGGAAGGAACGTATTGTCTTATTCATGTTGCTTGTGCTTTTGCAATGGGACCTAGGCATCTGGAGTCATATCGTTGGTGGTACTTTTTGGCGTGGTTTGATCTTACCTTTGTTGAGCATGTGTGTTTGGATCTTTCTTTGCTATTACCCCAACTTACCAGGTTCTGGACCAGTTCAACGGTGCTTAATGTTCAGTCTAGGATCACTTAGTGATGTACAAATGGGGTATAAGATGGGGTTCTCAGTTCAGCTAGGGAAAGGTACACCTTCTGAGCCTAGAAGCAAGTCTTTTGTGGTCTTTGAAGAGTCTTGCTGTGGATCTTTTGAAGAATGTGGAAGGCTTGCTGGACTCTATAGGTTGTCTTTGGGTGGTCAGGGCTAGGAACACAGCATGAGCGTGAGGTGCTCCATGGGTGTGGAGGTGCGGGACACCATACCATCCTCAGATGGATATAGATAGGTGTCCTTATTGGGGAAGATAGGACACCATGTGGTCTCTAAGTGTCTTTGTATGTGGACTGGTAGTATGGTGGTTTGAATGAAAATGTCCCCCATAGGCTCCAAGTATTTGGACATTTTGTCCCCAGTTGGTGGTGCTGTTTTGGGAGGTCTTAGAAGGTGTGGTTATGCTGTAGGAAGCACGTTACTGGGGGTGGGCTTAGAGAGTTCTTAAGCCTTGACAGATCTTGAGTTGCTTTCTTTCTTCCTGTGCCTGCTTAAAGATGTGAGAGCTTGGGCCTGGAGAGATGGCTCAGCTGTTAAGAACACTGGCTGTTCTTGCAGTAGACCTGGGTTTGAATCCTAGCACCCACATGGCAGCTAACAATTGTCCATAACTCCAGTTCTAGGGGATCCGGCAGCCTCTTCTATCTTCTGTGGGCATTGCATGACACAGGTGCTCTTACTTACATGCAGGTAATACATACATACACATAAAAATAATAATAAAATATTTTTTAAAAAAGATGTGAGAGCTTAGCTTCTGCTCCTCTTCCATCCACCTCTGCCTCCAGGCCTCCCAGCCATGATGGACTCTTGCCCCTTTGGAAGTATAAGCTCAAATAAACTCTTCCTTCTATAAATTGCTTTGGTCGGTGTTGCTTTCACAGCAACAGAAAAGTAGCTAATACAGGTAGGTTGATGCTGGGGACTCCTACATGTGGTCATAGTCACAGGATGCTACATGGCTCCTACTCTGAACTATGGGTATGATGGCTAGTGGGGAGACAGAATGGGTCTATGTGTCCCTATCTGCAGGTCTGGATTAGCCTCCCCAGGGTCCAGAGTGATGCAAAGCCTAGAGTGGTGCAGAGCCCACCTTATAACTTTTATCTTCTCTGCTTAGCTGTGTATTTCTGCAAAACATGAAGTCCTCTGCAGAAGAGATTCCAGACTTTGAGAGCCACAGGGAACTTCCTGAAGCCACGGTAATGATACCACCCCTTCTCTGACTCGGCAGCACATGATCACGTGACTGAATGCTCATGAACAACAATCACCATAAATAAATAATAGCTAAACAAATTCTACAAATATTTACTAAATACCTATGGTATGACAGGTGTAAATGGGGACTTCACAGTGAACAAGGAGGGCACAATACGTAACTTCATGAATTGTATGGTCAGTCCCTTCTCTGATGAGAAGTCTATTAATATTCTTTTGACACCTAGAGTAAATGTAACCCATTTGTCATCTTATTTGGAGGGCAATAGGCTTGACTTCCTACTTCATCTTTTGAGATGTGCAAGGCATATTTCATTTTTTTTGTTTTGTTTTGTTTGTTTTGTTGAGAGAGGTTCTCACTGTATATCTTAGGCTCACCTTGAACTTGCTATATAGCTCAGGCTGGTCTGGAACTTGTGATTCTCCTGCTTCAGCCTTCAAAATTCTGGGATTGCAAGTGTGTGCCACCATGCACAGTTGATTTTTATTGTTGTTTTGCTTTTTTTAAATTGAAATATGAAAGATTAAATCCAAGGCCTGTTAGGCAAGCCCTCTACTTCTGAGCCATACTCCTGGCCTGTAGGTATATTTCTTTAACAAAAGAAAATACCCAGAAAAACCATAGCCCAATAGTAGTCAGATACCTACAGACTTCTCTGTGATATAAGCTAACTATCAATTCAACGGCACACATACCACCTCACTTTGAGGCTGTACAGTAGGTGCACTATGTTTGTCATCTCACAAAAAGAAAACATTGGGGCATAGTGGCTTCTGCCTGTAATTCTAGCATGTTGGAGGCTGAGGTGGGAGAACTGCCACGAGTTCAAGGCCAGCCTGGGCTACAGTAGGGTATCTCAAATAAAAACAAGCAAACAAAAAATAAACACAAAACAAAAAAATAGGAAAAAGAAAGGAAAATAACAGAAAGAAAATTTTTATTCATTTATATTCATAAATTTTAAAACAACATTACCAGGGATGGAAATGTAGCTCAGTTTGTACAATGTTTGCCTAATGTACATGGTATCTTGAGCATCCTTAGTATTGAATAAAATTGGGTGTGGTGGGGCAGGCCTATCGCCTCAGTGAATGGAAGGTGGGGAGGGGACAGGAAGATTAGAAATTCAAGGTCATGATCAGATACATACTAAGTCTGAGGATACACTGAGTCTAGGTTATCTCAAAAAGAGACTAATTTAAGGCAGGTGTGGTGGTCCATGCAAGATGGAGGCAAGAGGATCAAGAACTGAAGGTTGGGGCTGGAGAGATGGCTCAGAAGTTAAGAGCACTGACTGCTCTTGCAGAGGACCCAGGTGTGATTCCAAGTACCCACAGGGTGGTTAACTACTGTCTGTAACACCAGTTCCAGGGGAACCTGGCACCTTCTTCTGACCTCCAAGGGTACTGTACAACACGGGTGTACTTATACACGTCCAGGCAATATACTCATACACATAAAATTAAAATAATAAATAAAATTTAAAAACAAGAATTGAAGGTCACCCTTGGCTACATAGTGAACCCCAGACCAGTCTAGGACCATGTATCTGACATACCTGTCTCATAAGAGTAAACAAAAAAACCAAAAATCTATGTGTGTATTAACCTTTCTGCTGGCCAAGTGTGTAATATTAAACAAGTACTTAATAATGACTAAGAACAGAGGCCATAATGATTTTTTTCAGGCTCTTTCTTTCTCTGGACACAGAATTCTGATTACCTGCATAGTGCTCACCCATGGGATGAGTGTATGTGCCATGTGTGTATCACCTAAGAATACACACTCAAAGATGTGTGGGATTTATTCTTTCACTTTGGAGCACTCTTTCCATCAATCATCATAAATAGTCGAGGGCGTACTGTGTTTAGAAGTTATTTGGAACTTCATGATAATAAGATGCCCCAGTGTCTTGTGTGCAAATTTTGATTTAATAAGAGATTTGTTTTTAAAGGAAATCAGAAGTGAAAGCAATCATGAGGATTCAGTAGCAGTGCATTCTTCCACGGCAGGTAAGAACTTGAAAGTAACATGGGCTTACATGTATTTGTATGGATGGATTTTAAAGGATGGAGTGTGTGTTATTTTCTAAAGAGCTCCTAGAGAGGAGAGCTCTGAAATGGAGATTATTGTAGATGAGAGAAAGTCAGAATTCCTGTGGCATCTTGAGAGTCAATGCCGAGCAAACTGACAGTAGTTCTTGTCAGATCCAAGTTAACCAGTATTTAAAGGCACCATGCAGCAAGTTGGTTTCCTTACATCAAAAGTAGGAAATTAGAATGCCAGGATGTCCTAATAAGCATGCATTATATCTCAGTCCCAGTGTCAAATTGGAGACTTGTATAGGTGATCCCTACAGTCTGCTGTGGAAAGACCTGAGAGGATCCCAAATGGAGGTCATGGACAGCGTAGCGAAGGAAGGTCCAAATCCATCCACAGCTGACAGGCAGAATCATGTAGGAAGCCATGGCAATATTAGGACTGAAATCCTGAATGTACATCCAATCGGGCCTCCCTTCTCTCCACAGAGGCGGCTCAGAGTGAAGCCCCTTGGTTTCAAGAGGCGAAGAATCTGAGCGAGCGACTGCGAGCAGCCTACATCTCAGCCAGTTTCCGACACTTGTCTTTACCTGGCATCTGCTCCAGCGTAGGCACTGACCGCTTGCTGGGCTGTGACCTGTCCATTGTTTCAAAGCACATCAGCAGGCCTGTGCAAGAGGCCCTGGTGCTACCCGAGATCCTTGCCAACTTGAACTCTGTCATGTGTGTGGAGGGGGAAGCTGGCAGTGGAAAGACAGCCTTCCTGAAGAAAATTGCTTTTCTCTGGGCATCAGGATGCTGCCCCCTGTTGAACAGGTTCCAGCTGGTCTTCTACCTCTCCCTTACTTCTACCAGACCAGACCAGAGCCTGGCCAACATCATCTGTGACCAACTCCTCAAGGCAGAAGGCTCTGTTTCTGAAGTGTGCCTGAGCAGCAGCATCCAGCAGTTAAAGCATCAGGTGTTATTCCTTTTGGACGACTTTCATGAAATGAGCTCAGTCCCCCAAGTCATAGAAAAACTGATTGAAAGGAACTACTTGTCACGAAACTGCTTGTTGATTGCTGTCCATACAAACAGGGTCAGGGATATCCGCCCATACCTAGATACCATCCTAGAGATCAAAGAGTTTCCCTTCTATAACACTGTCTATATCTTACGGAGTTTCTTCTCACATAATATAATACATTTGCAAAATTTCTTGGCTTACTTTGTAAATAATAAAGATTTAATGGGAATCCACAGAACTCCCCTCTTTGTGGCAGCAGTCTGTGCTCACTGGCTTCAAAATCCTTCTGACCCATCCCTTGATGATGTGACTGTTTTCAAGGCCTACATGGAATGCCTTTTGTTAAAGCACAAAACTAGATCTGAGCTTCTCAAAGCCACTGTGTCCTCCTGCGGTCAACTGGCCTTGAGGGGGGTTCTTTCATCTTGCTTTGAGTTTAGTAGCGATGACCTCACAGAAGCAGGAGTTGATGATGATGAGGATCTGACCACCTGCTTGATGAGCAAATTCACTGCCCAGAGACTGAGACCAGTCTACCGGTTTTTAAGTCCTGAGTTCCAAGAATTTCTTGGTGGGATGAGGCTGGTTGAACTCCTAGGTTCAGAAAGGCAGGAAGACCAAGATCTGGGATTTTATTATTTGAAACAAATGAACTCATCTGTGAGGGTTATTAGCTGCTATAGTAATTTTTTGAAGTATGTCTCCAGCAACTCTTCGGCAAAGGCGGGACCAAAAATTGTATCTCATTTGCTTCATTTGGTGAATGATAAAGAGCCGTTCGCAAATATATCTGAAAATGAGGATTACATGAAGTGCCATCAATTAACTTACCTAAGAATACACGTTATTAGATTATTTTGGCAGTTTTTTCCAGAAGCTTTTTTTTCATTCATTTCAGAAAGCTTATTGACCATCGCTCTCAAGGTTGCTTATCAAAGCAACACGGTTGCTACATGTTGTCCATTTATTTTTTGGTTCCTTCGAGGGAGAACATTGCCTTTGAGAGTACTGAATTTGCATTACTTTAGGGACCTCCCAGAAAGTCTGTTATTGTTGAGGAGGATCAAGTTCTCCATACATGGAAATAAAACTGAACCCAGAATATGTTTTTCCGACGTGGAAAAGGATTTTGAAACCTTCCAGTGGCCAACTATAGATCAGGATTATGCATCTGCTTTTGAACGTATGAGTGAATGGGAGAAAAATATTGCTAAAGGTGAAGAGAAACTAAAGAGCCTTATGCAGAGCCAATGCCAGTTTCGAGAAAACATTAGTGGGGGCTATTGGCAACTGTCACCCAAGCAGTACAAGATTCCCCGGCTGGAAGTGCGAGTGACCAATATGGGTCCAGCAGACCGGGAGATGCTCCGGGTCCTAATGGAAGTTTTCTCAGCTTCACAGCACATCGAACTCCATTTATACCACAGCACTGGCTTCATTGAAAGCATCCGCCCAGCTCTGGAGCTGAATAAGGCCTCTGTCACCAAGTGCTCCCTGTGCCGACTTGAGCTCAGTGCAGCAGAACAGGAGCTGCTCCTCACCCTGCCTGCCCTGCGGTCTCTCAAGGTCTCAGCAGTAAACCAGCTACAAGGTATGCTATGTGTCTTTTCCATAAATGTTCTGGTGTGACACTGCATTTTCTTAATTTTAGCTGAATGAAACTTCTGAAGCGCAAGACCAGAAATGTTCCTTGTTAGAACAGATCTAAAGTTGACTTTCACTATTTAGGGGTCAGGTGTTTAAGGTGAAAGGCCCCTGAATTATAGAATTGGTTCAAAATAACTAAATAAAATGAGCAAAACATTAATATCAGTATTTCATTAATCAAATTTCCTTATAAGCACACATGAATTTACTTATTAGTAAATGATGGCCTGTGTGTAAAATGATGCTAGAGGAAAACAGGGTTTTGCTTTTCCAGGTAATCAACATAAAGTTGAATATAATGTTTCCCATTTATTTGTGCCTTAACTTTTAAGAGATATTTGATAATTTTCAGCATATGCTTTTCCTATCTTTATGATAGTTTCTTTTTAAAAAGATATATTCTGTGTGCGTGTATGTATGTATATGTGTATGTCTATTTGCATGTGTGTGTGTGTGTGTGTGTGTGTGTGTGTGCCCATGGAGGCCAGAAGAGAACATCTGTAGGTGCCCTACTATGACAGGTGCTGAGGAACTGAAGTTGAAACCAGGCATCTCCAGGCTGTACCACTCAGGAGAGGTTTGCTGCCTTCCTGGGAAGCTTTTATTTAGGAAGCTTAGTGTTGGAAGTTCACATAGAGTTTACATACAATAAAGGTCAAGCAGTGCAAAACACACATGGGATTTTTTGTAAGAAAACAGTGTGCCCAAGACTGTGGTGACTGACCCAGTAACAGATTTCCTTTGATGCATGCACAAACGGGGTGAATGACATGGCAGCCTGTATTCCAGGATCCAGGTGCCTTATCAGTGTTTTTCCCAGTATCCTGGGAGCAGACATACCCTCCCTCAAGCCTCTGTATCAGCAAAGCCCAAAGAAGCCTGTCAACTCTTAGTGAGCTGTATGCCAGAAGTCTGTTAACTCTTAGTGCACAGAGTGCTGTTGTCCTTAAGAGACAAGAGAGGCAGCTACAAATATCCAATGTCCTGGAGTTGGAATTGGGGCCAGTTGTGAGTCACCTGAAGTGGGGGCTGGGAGCTGAAGTAGGTTCGTTTGCAAGAGCAGCAAGTGCTCTATTCACTGAGCCGTCTCTCTAGCCTCTAGACTTTACCAGTTTTTCATCAAATTTATTTCTGTGTTCTGATACCAATGTAAATAGTTTATTTTTTAAATTAAATTGTATAATTGTTACAGTCTTAACTTTGGTCAGTAATCTATTATATGCTTAGATGTGCTTAGCCTTTTTTTTCCATTTCCTACTTTCTCTTTTTTCTTTCTTTCTTCCTTCTTTCCTTCTTTCTTCCTCTCTCCCTGTCTCTGCCTCTTTCCTGCCTCTCTCTCTTTTTTTTTTTTTAAATGGGTCTTCTGTAGCCCAGTCTGGCCTTCAACTCATTATATACCTGAGCCTATACATTCCAATGATGGATTATAGGCAGACATGTATACCACATCCAGCCCCTGAAAAAATATAAACATTTCTAAATTTGATGATGAAATCAGCTCACACCTATAAAAAGACCTAGTTGATTCTTGTGGAAATACAGACACAGCAGGAGGGGTTGGAGAAGTAGCTTAGTTAGTAGAGTGCTTGCCTAGCTTGCACAAAGCCGTGGGTTTGACCCCAGCACTGCATAAATTGGGCACGGTAGTGTAGGTCTGTAATCCCAGCACACAGTAGGTGGACATAGAAGGAGTTCAGGGGCAGCCTTGGCTACATAGTGAGTTCAAGGTCAGATTGAGAGACATGGCAGCCTGTCTCTCAAGAAATTTTATTTTATTTTATTTTAAAATCCCGTTTATTTATTTTTAAAATATTTTTTGGTCTTTTTGAGACAGGGTCTCCCTGTAGCCCCAGCAGGCCTGGAACTCACTACATAGACCAGGCTGGCCTTGAACTCACAGAGATCTGCCTGCCTCTGCCTCCTGAGTGCTGGGATTAAAAGCATGCACCACCATGCCCAGCCAATACCGTTTATTTTTAAGGAAAATACAAACAACAAAATTTGCTCTTTTAGCTATTTAAATGTATAATTCAGAGGCATTAATTACATTCATAGTTTTATACAACCATCACCATCCACTTTTACAACTTTTCATTCTCCCACACAACAACTTGGTACCATTAAACAATATCTCTTTGCTGAGCATGATCTCTTCTTGCAGAAGACCCAGGTTTGAATCCCAGCACCCACATGTTGCTAACAACTGTCTGCAACTCCAGTCCCAGGGGATCCAACAGCCTCTTCTGACCTCCATGGGCATTGCACAACACAGGTGCACTTGCCTATATGCAGGCAATACACACATACACATAAAACAGAAATAATAAATAAAATTTTTTTAAAAGTACCACTACTGCAGGACCAGTGTTTGCTGTGCTGGTCACTGATGTGGTTTTAGGCCTTGAAGCTAGGGTTGGACCACTGATTGATGTTCTCCCTTACCTGCTTGTGTAGTGCTCTACAAAGCTGTGAGATCTAGCCTTCAGGGGAAGTGGCTTCCAGGTCAGTTCCAGCTCCATTGCTCCAAATATTGTGTCCAAGGTATGTCCTGTCTTTAGCAATAGGGTCTTACCATCAAATTCTGGGACGCAGTCAAGGACTGTGGCAATAGCCTGTGTAATTTTGCGAGTCTCTTGGATGACCCTGGCCAATAACTCAAAGGAAGGTTTCTCCTGTGTGGCACTGTTTCTTGTCATGTAGTCTTCAGCTATACACACAGACTCATGTAGGGGAATTGTATGTGTAATTTTTCAGTAGGTTTTTGGATAATACCATTCTCTCTGTTTTTTTTTTTTTATACTAGCGAGGTACTATTTCTGACTATCTCCTCTTTCTCTCCCTGTCTTGTCCTCCCTCCACACTCTTCCCATTTAAAGTGTCTCCATTTTCCCCATTTCTCCCTTGACCACCTCTTTTGAGCTCCTTCTTCCCCTTTATTCCCATATTTCTTTGTATAGCCCTCCCTTTTAACTGCCACTTTTTAAAAAATTTCATTTCAGCTTTAACATATTCAATAACAATTTCCAGAGAAAAGATGCATCTCTTACAAAAGTGGCTGTAAATTTTTAGGTTCACAGTTGAATTAATATGGTTATACAATATTGAACTCAGTATAAACCCTATAAGACATAAAATTGAATGAGGTTTTAACCTTTAAAAAATATCTCCATTTCATTTTAAAATATACTGTTTCCTACAGACAAACTCATTTTTAATGCTACTAACACTTAGATGTTTGCACGTGCATCTCTAATCTCTATGTATCTGATTATTATTAGTCACAGTTGGTTACACTCAGGTCCTTGGCACCTGAGTATGGATATAAAGTCATCAGGTAGATTTCAGTGGTACTTTTTTTCACCTCTACTACTTAACATGAAGCAAATTTTTAGGCTTCTTCAAATATAACTCAGTTTTAAAAATTTGTTGACTTTTTTGTGTGTATATCATACAGAACATCCTGAACAATCTTATTCATCTATATACCCACTTCCCAAATGGCACCCTCCCATAACACCCCCCCCCCACTGGAGCCCATATACTCTGTCATCCCCGTTACTGTCCACTGTGTTGTTGGCGCTGTTCCCCAGTGCTGGTCATCTGCTGAATTTAGTCAGCCTATCTAGAGTTCCTTGTTTTAAGAAGATCAGCTATCAGTTGTCAATATTCCTTTAGATAAGATTGGGGTCTGCTGTTCATTTTCCCAGTTCTATGCTGGGTTACTATCTGGGAGTCTCTTGGGCAACTCAATTGAAGGGATCTTCTGTCTGGCATTGTTTCTTGTTATGTAGCCTTTAGCTATACACATGGACTCTTAAAGAATTATATTGCTCCCTTTAATCTTTGGTTATACTTTCCTTTTGGGTGTTTAAGACCATACAGTTGGCCCAGATAAACCAATTTATTTTTACTTTTAAGGTCATTTGAGGATCTGTTCTTCAGGGGTCATAGGCACTTGGGAGGAGACCCTGGCTCCTTTCTTTTACCAGCTCCATCTATGTGAAGATAAGTCAAAGGTCCTGCTTGACCATTGTTGGCTTCTCTTGGAAGCATGGAGGAAATGATTCCTCCATGTTGACCCTCCTCTTTATAGACTGGACACTGGTTCAAGTCTAATGGGGTCTCCATGGCCTCCTTGATCAAGAGGACAGGTGATACACCACAGTTACAGGACATTTTGAGAGATGCTCATAGTCCCCTGGAACTAAGTCGACCTAGGAGGGAAAGGAGCAAAAACTGTCCTTTAAGTTCCTCTGAACAAATTAGTATAGGCCTCAATGTATGGCTGTTAAACATCCAAGAAGGTTAGTTCCACCAGTCTGGTACTTTTAATTACTATGTGCCATGTAGATAAAGCTTGGGCAAAGACCATATGTTCTCAGATAAACCTTGCCTAGATATATATTATATTCCTTGAGCTAGCTATATGTATAATTTATCAGTAGGTTTTCTGATTAATATGGTTCCCTCTCATTTTTTTAAAAAACCAGCTAGGCATTATTTATCTCTTGCATTGTCTAACCATTCCACCATGGTTTCCCCATTTAAAGTGCCCCCATTTTTCCCAGTTCTTCCTTAATAATACTCTTCTCCTATGGCCTCACCTCTCGACCTCCTTCTTTCCCTTTATCCCCAAGGTTCCTTGTATAACCTTCCCTCCTCCCTCCCCCTAAAATAATCCCATTTTTGCCCATATCTCCCTTATTATCACCTCTTTCTTACTGTTCTTCTCTTTCAGATCCCTTCTTTTCCTTTACCTCCCTGGTTCTTTTTCATTATTCTGGTTCTTGTAGTTATGTCCAGATACATACTCGCTTATCAGAATTTGGTGCTAGGATTCACATATGAGGGAGAATATATGTCGGTTTTTTTTTTTTCTGAGTCTGTGTTACTTCACTTAGTATAACAGTTTCTAGTTCCATCCATTTACCTGCAAATTTCATGATTTCATCTTTCTTTACTGCTGAGTAAAACTCCATTGTATAAATGAACCACATTTTCATTATCCACTCGTCAACTGAGGGACACTTAGGTTGCTTCCATCTCTTAGCTATTGTGAAAAGAGCAGCAACAAACATGGATGTACAAGTGTCTCTGCATTCTTTGGGTATATGCCAAGGAGTGGTATACCTGGGTAATATGGTAGATTTTTTCACACTCTGTGGGTTTTGTCTTCACTTTATTTTTTTTTTTCTGTACAGAAGCTGTTTAGTTTAATGAGGTCCCACTTGTTGATTGTTGACCTTAATTCCTGAGCCAACTGGTGTCCAATTTATAAAGTCCTTTCCTACACCTATATCTTGAAGGTTATTGCCAATATTTTTCTTCTAATAGTTTTAGAATTTCCAGTTTCATATTGAGGTCTTTCATCCATTTGGATTTGACTTTTGTGCAAGGTGAAAGATAAGGACCTAATTTCATTCTTCTATAGGTGGAGATCCAGTTTTGCCAGCACCATTTGTTGAAGATGCTGTCTTTCCTCCATTGTGTGTGTGTTCTTGGCACCTTTGTCAAATATCAGGTGGCTGAAATTGTATGTACTCAGGTTTGGGTCTTCAATGATGTTCCATTGATCTATATGTCTATCTTTGTGCCAGTACCATAATGTTTTTATGACTATAGCTCTGTAGTAAACTTTGAGATCTGATATAGTAATCCCCCCAGCGTTGCTCTTTGTGCTCAGGGTTGCTTTTGCTATCCTGGGTCTTTTGTGCTTCCGTACAAATTTAAGAATTTTTTTTTCTAATTCTGTGTTGTATGTCATGGGGATTTTGGTTGGCATTGTGTTGAATCTATATATGACTTTTGGTAGGATGGTCATTTTCACAATATTAATTCTTCCAATCCATGAGCATGGGAGGTGCTTCCATCTTCTTGTGTCTTCCTCAATTTCTTTCTTTAAAGCTTTAAAATTTTCATTGTAGAGACCTTTGATGTCTTTGGTCAGGTTTATTCCAAGATATTTTATTTTATTATTTCGTTTTATTTTTGCAGCTATTGTGAATGGGAGCATTTCCCTGTATTCTTTCTCCAACTGCTTGTTATTGGTATAAAGAAAGGCTACTGATTTTTGTAGATTAATTTTGTAACCTGACACTTTACTGAAAGTGTTGATCAGTTCTAGGAGCTTTCTTGTGGAATTTTTGGAATCTCTTAGGTATAATATCATATCATCTGCAAAAAGGAATAATTTGATTTCTTCTTTTCCAACTAGTACTCCTTTAATTTCCTTCCCTTGTTTTATTGCTCTAGCAAGAGTTTCAAGTACTATGTTGAAAAGGAGTGGGGATAGTGGACAGCCTTGTCTGGTTCCTGATTTTAATGGGAATGCTTCCAATTTTTCTGCATTTAGAGTGATGTTGGCTGTGCATTTATTATATATGGCTTTAATTCTGTTGAGGTATGTTCCACCA
>NW_008342851.1:4197005-4199641 GCF_000622305.1 Nannospalax galili
GTTTGTTGGATATAGCTTTCATTAGTTTGAGGTATGTTCCCTCCAGTCCAATTCCCTCTGGGACTTTGAACATGAATGCATGCTGAATTTTATCAAAAGCCTTTTCTGCATGTGTTGAGATGACAATGTGCTTTTTGTCTTTGAGTCCATTTATATGATTTATGATGTTTATTGACTTGTGTATATTATACTGTCCCTGTATCTTTGGAATAAAACCTACTTAATCATGGTGAATGATCTTTTGTGGTACGTCTGTATGTGGTTTGCAAGCATCTTGTTGAGATATTCATTAAGGATACGGGTCTATAGTTTTCTTTTTTGGTTGTGCCTCTACCTGGTTTTGGTATTAGAGTGAAGGAATGTGGAAGTTCTCCCTCTCTTTCTATCTTTTTGAATAATTTAAGTAATATTGATTGGATATCTTCATTAAATGTGTGGTAGAATTCTGCTGTAAATCCATCTGGGCCTGGGCTTTTTTTTTAGTCAAGAGGTTTTATATTAGTGTTTCAATTTCCTTAGATGTTATGGGTCTGTTTAAACTGTTGATCTCTTCCTGGGTTAACTTTGGTGGTTCCCATGATTTTAGATATCTATCCATTTCTTTTAGGTTTTCAAATTTAATAGAGTATAGGTTTTTAAAATATTCCCTTGCAATGTTCTGGATCTTTTGAGTGTCTGTTATGATGTTTCCCCTTTCATCTCTGATTTTGTTAATTAGGATTTGCTCTTTCTTTCTTTTGGTTAACTGGGCTAAGCATTTGTCTATCTTGTTTAGCTTTTCAAAGAACCAGCTCTTAGATTCATTAATTCTTTGTATTGTTTTCTTTGTTTCTATTTCATTAATTTCTGCTCTGATTTTTGTTATTTTTTTCTCATCTGCAGGGTTTGGCTTTCATTTGTTCTTGCCTTTTCAGCATCTTGAGTTGCAATGTCAAGTTATTTATTTGTGCTCTTTCTGATTTTTTTTTTTTTAATGTAGGCCCTTGGAGCTATGAACTTCCCTCTTAGGACTGCTTTTAAAGTGTCCAGAGGTTTTGTTGTGTTGTATTGTATTGTCCTTTTCGTTGAATTCCAGGAATACTTTTTCTTCTTAATTTCTCCTTTGGCCTACTCATCATTCAGGAGTGTGTTGTTTAATCTCCATGAGTTTGTGTAATTACTAGGGCTTCTACTGGTGTTGATTTTAAGCTTTATTGCACTGTGGTCTAATAAAATGCATGGAATTATTTAAAATTTTGTATTTGTTTTTTGAGACAGGGTCTCTCTGTAGCCCCAGCTGACCTGGAATTCACTCTGTAGATCAGACTGGCTTTGCTGTCACAAAGATCCACCTGCCGCTGCCTCCTGAGTGTTGGGATTAAAGGCACGTGCCACCATGCCCAGCTTTTGCTGTATTTCTATGTCCTATTTAAGAGTCCTTTGCTAAATCCAAGGTCACGAGGAATTCCTGTTTTCTTCTAAGAGTCTCTCATATTTGTGGTCGATCTACTTAGAGTTACCTTTTTATATGAGTTGGAGGTAGGAGTCCAACTGCATTCTTTTTGCATGTACAAAACTGCTTGTTCCCAAACTGATTGTTGGGGAGATGTCTGATTTATCTTTGTGTGTGTAGGGAGTAGCACAGGGCTTCTGTAAAGTTTGTAATCGGCAAATGTTGCAGACAGCAATGACTTTTTATGTGTGCTTTCTAAACAAATGTTGTATTTGAGAAGTTTCATTCTGAAAATATGAAAACGGCTGAAAATCACAGTAACACTTCAGCATTTCCATTTGGAGCCCTTCAGCGATGGAAAACTGTGTGCTGCCTTCCAGATCTCATCCTTCCTAACTTGGACAAGTTTCCATGCCTGAAAAAACTGTCTGTGACACTATATGGCAAAGCAGACGTGCTGTCAGTCATTCCCGAAGATTTCCCAAACCACAATATGGAGAAATTATCCATCCAAACTTCTACCGAGTCTGATCCCTCCAAACTAGGTAAGGATGGTGGTTGGATTTCCTTGTTTGTGTTTCAGTTGGAAAAGTTAGTTGTTTACAATCTGTGTCAGAGTTAAAACTTCTGTGGGCCTGACAGGGTAGCCTGTGTCCATGGGAGTGTGGGAACAGCACCATCTTCATTAGGAAAGCAAAAATTTATTTGTAAGAGAGTGCCAGGTTCTGGCCTCCCTTTGGTATAGGGGCTGAGAATGCAGGGGACTGCCTCCATGTAGTGGTCATAACACCAATCCCTTATATGTGCATATATATCATGATGTAACAGTAGGAACCAGGAAAATGGAAAAGAAACATGCAGGTAAAGGGAAAGAAAAAGTCCAAAAGTGGGGGTGGGGGAGATAGTAGGGAACAGATGCTTCTGGGGGGAGGTGGGGAAAGTAGGAGGAGGCACATGCAGGAGACATTAAATTGGGCAGGGGACATTGGAGGAGGTATGGAGTGGGGCGGGATCTAAACACCATCAAGCTATATAATGAAAATCACAAAAATTCAATGAAAAACAAAAGAAAAACTTAAAAGACTCAGACTCATCAGAATATTTTAAAATAATTTTAATGTTTTAAATATTAATGTTTTTTTATTTGACATGAAATTTTATGCATCTGTTAATAAAAAATTTATTACATTAATAAAAATCTTTA
>NW_008342851.1:4199849-4222146 GCF_000622305.1 Nannospalax galili
CCTCACAAGTGTTAGCTCCATCTTCACACTCACTATATATACTATTAGTATTGCCATTTGGTAGCTAGGGAAATTGAGGTTAGAAATTTGCTTAAGTTTATCCAGTTAAGAAAGTGTCTATTCACAGTTTAGATCCACAGTCTGAGCTTTAAACTCCAAATACCCTTCCTCTCCAAAATAGTTCATAGAGCGTGTTTCTTTCACTTTTGTTTAAGCTGCTCTTGAGAACTTGGCAATTTACAGATCAGCTGCTGAGGGAGAAGAAACCTGATGGTGGCAATCTGAACCATTTCCCCATTTCTCCCCGGCCTAGCCTCATGACTGATGGACAACTTGCGCAGCTGTGTTTCTAGAACACATCATTTAGTAAAATGACTAAAGCATCAGCAGGCCCTTGATTTGGCAAATGCTGAACACCAAGGACTAAGGAAATGTAAACCTGGAGCTAATGTGCAGAGTTCATGGAAATAGTCATTGAGCGGGCATGGTGGCTCATGCCTGAAATCTCAGCACTTGGGAGGCTGAAGGAGGAGAGCTGCCTGGAGTTTAAAGCCAGCTGGCTGTGTATCTGTTGTTACTTCCTGGGCAGCCTGAGATACAGTGTGAGAGCCTTTCTAAAATAACAAAAGCAAACAAAAAATTTTTTTTTCAGTAGGTAAAAACACCTGCTGTGTAGCCTGATGACCTGCATTTTGATGCCAGGGATCGATATGGTAGAAGGAGAGAAGCGATTCCTCATCTGTCCTCTGACCACATGTTCACTCTGGCACGTGCATGACTCCTGCCCACATACGAAATTAATTTATTTTCTGCTTCAGAACTGTCCTTTTTATGTTACGCTGTATAGAATTCTCATTGCACAAATGCATAGACATAGAGACTTTAGGATGCTAACACTGAAGATTTCTGTCCTATTTTGTTTCTTCATTGCAGTGACAAAACACTCTGACTAATGCCAACTTGGGGAGGAAAGGGTTTATTTTTCTTACATATCCCAGGTCACAGTTCATCAGGGAGCCCAAGGTAGGAACTCAGGGCAGGAACCTGGAGGCAGGAGCTGGAGCACAGGCCATGGAAGAATGCTGCTTACTGGCTTGCTCCCTGGGCCCATGCTCAGCCTGCTTTCTTATGCAACACAGGCCCACCTGTGGCACCACCCACAGTGGCACCACCCACAGTGGCCTGGGCCCTCCCACATCACTCAACAATCAAGAAGATGCCCTCAGACATGGCCACAGACCAGTCCAATAGAGGAAATTCCCTAATTGAGGTTCCCTCAACCCAGATGTGTCAAGTTGATACTAAAGCTATCTAACACAATGACTTTACTGAGCCCTCATTTTGAGAAGAGTTAGTTGATCCCGTCAGTAGCTTGTGCAAGTCCATGCTGCTCTCTTGTCACTCCAGAACCTGAACATGAGTCCAAATTCCTCATTCATTCCATCATTGCATCATGGTGCCTTACTTTAAATTCAGTATGATTGGAGTTAATGAACTACAAGGCTAATTTTGGTAGAAATTTGCAAACTTCTCTAATTTCTGAAAATCCGCCCCCCCCTTTTTTTTTGCAGTTAAGTTGATTCAGAATTCTCCAGAGCTTCAGGTTTTCCATCTGACATGTGACTTATTTTCAGATTTTGAGTCTCTCATGACTGTACTTGCTTCCTGCAAGAAACTCAAAAAGATTGAATTTTCGGGACAATTTTTTGTTGCTGTGCCATTTGGTAAGATTTATAACCTCACAGTTTTGCTTCAAGATACTCCTGTGCGCAAAGTCACACTCTAAAAAAGCCAACATTTTAAAATGCAACTGATGTCAAAGAAATTTTAATCACACCCGATCTTCACTGAATTTTTCACAATAGTGAAAAATATTTGTGTCTATAGTTTAAAATGTTTTAGTTTTCAGAATATTTTCTGAACCAAGATGTTTTCTTTCCATAGTCACACAAATTCACTGTAAATTAGCACATTCATTTTCATTGTTTTAATGCTCTTTTAAAGAAATTATCTTTGGTCTAAGAAATATATCTGACATGGCTACATTTTAATTTTCTCTTTCATAGTCACAATGTTGCCAAATTATACTTCTCTGAAGATATTAAATATTGAATGGCAAAACTTTCCCAATAAGGAAACATCAGAAAAATTTGGTATGTTTACAAGACAATAGTTTTTAATTTATTCATTATTTCCCCTCCCCCAGTCAACTCACAACAAAGCAAGCTGTTTAGTGCTGCCCTTGACAACCATGGGGGTTGGTTCCAGGACCCCCAGCTGATGCCAACAGTAGAAGATGCTAAAGTCCATTATATGAAATGGTGCAGTGTTTGCATATGATGCCCACTTTAAACCATCTCTAGATTGCTTACAATGCCTACTTAAATGTAAACAGTTTAGGGAATAGTGACAAGGGGGAAACCTCTGTAAATGTTCAGCACAGACATTGTGGAGCTAGGAGAGTGAGCTGCAGCCAGTGGAAGCCTGGCTGTGCAGGAGGAACTGGAGATGGAGAGGCAGCCTGCACTTGGGTGAAGAGAGACAGGCCAGGGAGGGTGAGGAGCTGTCCACAGAGAGCAGCAGGCAGCAGGTGTGTGCTGACCCCTCTCTCTTGCCCTTGGGGACAGGGATGAGGAGGCCTCTGCTGGGTGGGGCCTCCTAGACTGCAGAGTCTCTAGGTCATCAACTCCTCACCCATGGGAACTGCTACAGAGAATGGCTTTATTGTCTTGCACAGCACACACTCTAGGTTCTCTCAGGAACCTGGAAGAGCTGCGCCTTCCCGGTGGGGACGGGATTCATCACGTGGCCAAGCTGATTGTCAGGCAGTGTCCTCAGCTGCAGAGTCTCCGAGTTCTCTCCTTTCACTACGGTTTGGATGATGACAGTGTGATGGAAATCGGTGAGTTTCCTCAGAGAGACGGTTCTGTTTGTGCAGAAGCCAGTGGCATCGTTGGAGCTGTCTGCTCCAAGTCTATGAAAACATCTGGCCCTCCAAACTGTTCAGCCTACTTCCTCATTTCCTCTACCCTGTGGTTTCCTCTCCTGCTTTGTGTAGATTTAGCTTCATCCTGGTCAGGCTGGAAAGGTCAACAAGCCTCTGTTTTGACACTATAGAAGCCATCAAATCTGGTTTGGGGCTTTGAACCCAGGCTTCACTCATGCATTCTAAGCAGGCGTTCAGCCATGGAGCAACACCCCATTCAGGTCTGTGTTCTGACCTCAGTGTTTCAGACACCTGGCCAAATATTCTTTCTGCTAAACACAATATAAGCCAAAGTGAATAAATTTCCCAGCTCATACTCTTGAAAATTTGTTTTTCCAGTGTAATTAACAGTCAACCAGATCAGAACAGAGACTATCACTAACACTCAGAAGCCTGAGTTCAGTCTTCAGCACCACAAAAATAAATACGTGAATAAATCCCTGTTAACCTACTTTCCTTATAGCTCTATTTTGGCTTTATATATCTTCAAGCTAGTTGCATAGGGAATTTAGAATTGTAAGATCTTTCTGGTAGATCAGCCCTCTTTATCTGTAGTAGGACTTCCTGCCTTACACTCACTCTGTTGTATATTAACATAGGCATCCAGATTCTATTCTTTATGATGTCCTTTTCCTTCCTTTCACCTGCAGTTTTTTGATGCCCCACAATTTAAGGTGTATCTCTTGCAGTTAGATAATTGGGTTTTAAAAATTCAGTCTAGGGTTTACAATGTAGCTCAGTTGCTAAAGTGCTTGCCTAGCATGTAAGAAATCCTGGGTTTGATTCTCAGCCCTACATAAAACTAGGCATAGTGGTGCACACCTATAACTTCTAGGAAGCTGAAGACAGGAGAACCCCTGAGGATTGAGAGCCAGACAGCTGAGTGAACTCAAGGCTCAGTGAGAGTAATGATGGACAGTGACTAATGAAGAATCCAACATTGACCTTTGGTCTCCACATGCACCCACACATACATGTGCACTTACACATTGTGCTGGATAGCTTTAGTGTCAACTTGACACACCTGGGTTGAGGGAGCCTCAATTGGAGAATTACCTCCATTGAGCTGGCCTGTGGCTATGTCTGTGAGGCATCTTCTTGATTGTTGTGTGATGTGGGAGGGCCCAGCCCACTGTGGGTGGTGCCACCCCTGGGCAAGTGGGCCTGTGTTGTATAAGAAAGTAGGCTGAGCAGGGGCCAGGGGAGCAAGTCAGTAAGCAGCGTTCCTCCATGGCCTGTGCTCCAGCTCCTGCCTCCAGGTTCCTGTCCTGAGTTCCTGTGTGGGGCTCCCTGATGAACTGTAACCTGGGAGATGTAAGCCTAAATAAACCTTTTCCTCCCCAAGTTGGTATTGGTCAGAGTGTTTTGTCACAGCAATGGAGAAACAAACTAGGACACATATACATACACACACAATTTAAAAATAAAAACAAAAATACAATCTAGTAATTAAAAAAGTCTATTTACATTTAATGTGCTTAATATTATAGCTAAATTTATCATTTTGTGTGTGTTCTTCCTGCGTTAGCCTCCTCGGTGCTAAGGTTACAGGCATGTTTTGACCTGTGTGATTTTGGTATTTTTCTTCTTTATTTGTCCAATGGGATGTGTTTTTTTTTCTATTCTTCTTTTCTTACCACATTTGTTAGCTTATTAATTATACAATCTTTTTTTTCTTGTAGGAGGGATTGTTAGGCAAGGTCCTCTCTGTAGCCCACGTTGGCTTCAAACTCACTATGTGGTTCAAGTTGGGCTTGAATTTGTGGCCATCCTCCTGCTTCAGCTTCCAAGTGTGGGCATCACAGCTGTGTGAGACCATACCTGGATTGCATGTATATTCTTACTTTCAGTGTTATCTTGGATGGTATCATTTGCATCTTTAAGTAATATGTTATTGATACATATGTATATATACATAAATGAATAGTTTTATAAGTTTATCATCCAGATATGTGCTTCTAGAATATTTAAATTCCATTAACCTGGGTAGGTGAGGTTGCTTAGTGTAAAGGGTTGCTTAGGGTAAAGGTGCTAACTGCCAAGTCTGATGATCTGAGTTCCATACCCAGGATCTACATGGTGAAGGAAGTGATCCATCTCTCCAAAACTTCCTTATGACCCCCACCCCCCAATGCCATGATATGTGTGTACACACATATACACAGATATATACACACATACCCCACACACAAAGTAAATAAATAAATGTGAAAATGTTTAAATTACATTTGCCTCCTTCTAGCCTTTTGCATTATCATCATCATTTATTTTCGTTTCTACATACATTTAACCCTTCCATCACTGTTCTTTCTGTTATTGGTCCTAACTTTTATTAATGAATTAATACAAAATATCCAAGGTCAGTTTTTTTGATACAGGGTCTCCCTGCACTTCCAGCTGGCTTGGAAATCACTATGCAGACCAGGCTGGCCTTGACTACACAGAGATCCACCTACCTCTGCTTCCAGAGTGCTTGGTAAAAGGTGTTGGCCACCACACCTAGCTCACGTCAATGTGTTTTAAGCCTCATCTTCCTTCTCTTCTTCATCCGTGCTAATCTGAAAGTAACATAATTGATAACTCCCTTTATGGTTTGTAACTATGCATAACCAATTATGTGGATTATTACTCTTCAATTAGTTTTGGAAAAGGCGCCCCAGAAGTTACAGTGATCCTACTCTTGCTCCTTTTGATAGTTATAACCTCTCTACCAAGTTCCCAGCCTTTCAGTTCATGCTGATTCTTTTCTAGAGGAGCTGCTGAATTGGGCAGCTTCCATGATTCCATCTTCTACAGGTGGGTGCAGTCAAGGGCAAACTTCAAACCCTGATTCTATTCTTCTTTTGCCCCTTTTCACCATAAGCTTTACCATGGATGCCATGGTGGCAGCTGAGGCTGAAAGGGCTTGATTACTGTTTTAAATGATTCTGTGTTTAGTATTCACACACTAAATTTATTTACTCCATTTAAATTTAGGGGTTTTTTTTGAGGCTACATAGAGAGAGGGTCTCTCTCTATAGCCTAGGCTGGTAACAAGCTTGCAGTAATCTTCTTGCTTCTGCCTTCTGAGTGCTGGGGTGAGAGCCAGGGTCACTATTCCCAGTGAAATTCTCTGTTTCTTTATTGCTTCTATTGCTGCTACCCTGAGCTTACCCCAAGTTCCAGTCATGGGGGTGGGAGGGTCGTCTTCCTTCTGCCTGAAGAACTTGGTTAGTATTTCTGTTCCTCTGGGTCAGCTAGTCATGAATTTCCCCGTTTTAATGACCTGGAAATGGCCTTTACTTCCTCTTTGGAATGTTTTTTCAGTGAACATGGCATTCTATTTTGGACTTATTTTCTCTCACATCTCCGGCTTCTGTCATTTGTTTTGTTGAGTCAGAGTTTTTATCGTGTCTTTAAAGGTGAGGGGTCATTTTCCCCACTCTGGGAGCTTTTGAGGTTTGTTTTGTTTTGTTTTTCCTAGGACAGGGTGGCACTAGGGAGCCTGGGCTGGCTTAGAACTCATGATCCTCCTGCCTCAGCCTTCAGAGCAGCTGGAACTGGCAGCTTTGCTCTGTGGAAGTCACCATAGACTTAATTCTGACTCCCCAAAGCCCATGTGTCGAAGCCCTAACCCCAATGATACTGCATTTAGAGACAGGGGACTTGCTATGGTCACCAAATAGACTGAAACTGCAGCTGTGCTGTGAGGTGCAGAGGGTGGTTTCCCTGTGTTACTCCACTTGGTTTTGTAGAACTCATGGAATCCTTGTCTTGATGGCTTTTTGTCAGTTCGGGATATTCTTGGCCAATATCTGCTGCCCAATTCTCCTTTCCTTCTGTGTACAACAGAAGATCTCAACCTAATTTGAGGTCGGGGAGGTCTCTGAGGAAGTGAGGTTTCTGGTGCGACCTGAAGTAAGAATGGTGGGGACACGCTGGGGAGAGGGGGGCTGGGGCATTCTGAGCAGGGCAATCACTTGTGCTGAAGAACCAGGTCTATCTGAAGATCTTTAGAAATACAGGTGAGAGGCAGGAGTTGGTCCTATGAAAGACACTGGGGAGGAAAGTAAAGGCCTGACTGGAGTGGGCTTCTTGGGGGTTACAAAGGCTGGAATTTGTCTTGTTACTTGATAAATGCTAGTAAACTGGTAAAATGGCCAGGCCTGGTGGTGGTAAAAGCCTGGAATTTCAGCACCCCACAGGCTGAAGTATGAGGATCCAGAGTTCAAAGTTGTAGTTGGAGAGAGAGTTCAGAAGTTAAGAGTACTTGCTTTGCAACTATGAAGATCAGAGTTTGGATTCTAACACCCATGTAAGAAGCTGAGTGTCTCTCAAGTGCTCATAACCTCAGCTCTGAGGTATGGATACATACAATTGCTGTCCAGACTAGTCCAGAACACCCAAAGTCCAGGTTCAGAGAGATACCTCCTTCTAAGGTAAAGAGAGAGGGGGACAGAGGAGTTCACTAGATGCCCTCTTCTGGCCTCTGGGCATAGGCACCTGAACATACATATGCCTGAACATATACATACAGATAAAAAAGAGAGTTCAAGGTTATCTTCAGCTACATACTGAGTTCAATGACAGCCTAGACTCCATGAGAGCTTGTAGTCCCCCTCTCCTACAAAAAAAGAAAGAAAAAAGAAAAAGAACAGAAATTTATGACCTTTTCCTAAAAGCTTCTTTTCTCTCTCCTTAAGAGGAAGATTTAAGTATTATGAAAATGGAATGACTTTTCTCCTCTCTATTTATTACAAATCACTATTGTGTCTTCCTGCTCTCCATGCTAGCTTAAAGCCTATTTAGAACTTGAATCTTAAACAGATTTGGGAGCAGTGATCCCTGACCCTCTCCCTCTCATGATCAAATACTTTCCCCTCTCAGAACCCAGCATGCCTGCCACATGGTGAGAACCTAGTAAATCTGTTGACTGAACAAGAAATACTTTTGAGAGACAGCTGACAGGTTGCTCTTTGCTAGTGTGAGTTTGTTTAACCCTTACTCCTAGAAGACAGCACTTAGACACCCCACAGCCCCAGCTAACTGTACGATGTGTTGTAGAAAGTAAAGCAAAGCAAGGCAAGAAAGCAATGGATGGGGAAGACCTGAGCTATCGCCTCCAGAAGAGTCTTTCACTCGAGGAAATGAGAAATATCCCTTTAGTATCACCAAACATACTTGCTCAGGACACAACTGAGACATTTTCTTTGGCCCTCTGTCTTTAAACTCAAGCTCCAATGATTCTGGATGAAATAAAATCTAACCTTTACCCGAATTAGGGAAAAGTGATTTTTCAATGAAAATGAAGCAAAAACTTCTGCTAGGTCCCCACTTCAGAAGTCACAGACCCATGTTAGTTGAGAACTTACCTGGCTCTATTTTCCTCAGAGCCCCTGTTCTTGTTAAGTGTGGAGTGCCTTCTGGACAGCAGAGGGAGGGCGCAGAGAGAAGACAGCTTTTAAGAATGCCACCTCCCCTTCTCTGGGAAAAAGAAGGCCTCCTTTCCATAATTTCTGGGTCCCTTGCAATTTGACTTCTTAGGCATGCTTTTTTCCCTTGGATTTTGGTCATGTGGTTCTCTATCAACCAATTAGCCCTTTGACCGCTTTTAAAGAACTATCTTTAAAATATTGTGCTAATCATTTCCTACTTTCAGTGGAGGTGGGGGTCGGGTTGGTATCCATAACCTTGTCACCGTCATTGAAGTCCTTAGGATTCTGGTCTCACAATTGATTTGTTTTTTTCAGCCACAGTTGCAACCAGTGGAGGCTTCCAGAAACTTGAGAACTTAGATCTTTCAATGAATCACAAGATTACAGAAGAAGGATATAGAAATTTCTTTCAAGCTCTGGGCAACCTGCCAAATTTGAAAGAGCTGAGCATTTCTAAGCATCTCTCAGAATGTATCAAAGTTCAGGCCACCACCGTCAAGGCCCTGAGTCAGTGTGTGTTGCGACTGCCCAGCCTCACCAGAATCACCATGCTAAGTTGGCTCCTGGATGAGGAAGACACAAAACTGCTTAATGCTGTGAAAGAAAGACATCCTCAATCTAAACGCTTGATTATTACCTGGCAGTGGATACTGCCGTTCTCTCCAGCCATTCATTAATGATGAGTTGGAAGGCTACTGAATCAAGAAAGCTTTGTCCACAGTTCTGAATCTGATTTTCAAAAACATTATACCTTGCTGACACATGCCTACAATACCAGCACTTAAATAGAAAGATGCAAGAGAATCAAGATGTTGATACTAGCCTGGGTTATAAAGGAAGACCCTGACTAAAAAACAAAGCCATAACTAACTAGTCTATAAAGAGAATATTTATAAACTCTGTGAGCCTCATAATTTTAAAATTTTTAAAATTTATTTTTATTCTATGGTTATGAGTGTATTGCCTGCATGTATGCAAACACATACATGTCATGCAATGCCCACAGAGGACAGAAGAGGAATCCCCTGGAACTGGAGTTATGGATGGTTGTTAGCCACCATGTGGGTGCTGGGAATTGAACCTGTGTCCTCTGCAAGAACAGCCAGTGCTCTTGACCACTGAGCCACTCTCCAGCCTGAGCCTCATAATTTTTAAGAAGCTCATGTGTCCATCACTGAGCTTAAGAGTTTTCATGAGCAGCACCTTGGCAGTCTTGTATGCTTCTCCTGTCTAAAAATTGTCCCTTCAATTAAGTTCATGTGGTGAACCCTCCATTATCAAGCCTAACAGGGAGGGGCTGAGGAGAGGAACTTGGATTCACAGCATGGAAGAAGTTTTGGATTTAGGTAACAAATAGCCAATTTAAGGACTGAATCAGTTCTGCACATGACGAAACAAGAGCCAACTTAACCACATGATGCAGGTGACTCTTTTCCTAGAGAAACTGTTTAGTCTCTGAAGGCCCTTGTGTATATATCACTAGCCTTGCTCTGGAGTGCTATTGCCAGAATGAGAAAGAAATTGGGTTTAGGGAAAACTGCTTTTGTTCCATAGACTTTTGAGTGTTCCACATGTGCTGTAATGGCCTTACAATTTTCTTAAAACCCACTCCACTTGGTGTATATAATTTAATCCCATAAGGTTTTTGAAGTGCTGTTTCTAGAAATATTAAGGATTTCTGTATATTAATTAACTCGATTATAATAATTTTCCAGTTATGTATATCTAAACCTCAACTTCACACCTATGGTTTTGTACCTTAAATATTATGTGCTTTGTATTTATATACGCCATTAAAGCTGGGGATAAATGACTTCTGAACAAATTTTACAAAATGGGTTAGCGTTGACTTCTCTGGGAAGTGGAGTGTTCTTGCTTTTCATTCTCTCCTTTCTGAACGATTTTTGTTTTACAATTGCCTGTGTTAAATTAGGTCTTGGGGTATAGCTCAAAGGTAAAGAACCTGCTTAATGTTCATGAAACCCTAGGTTCCATCCTTCACCTCAAAAGAGAAAAGGAAAGAAATATAAAATATTTAAAAATTCAAATACACTAAAAATACTTTACCATTAATATTAATGTATGCTGCCTCTGAAAGGCCAGATATTTTATTTTCTTGCTCTTCTGATCGGATATGTAATACTTTTATTACCAGAAAGGTTTCAGCATTATATCAGATTCCAGTGTGCAGCCACAGGGAAATTTGCCACAGTGACGTTTGGAGAAAGCTTAATGTAGTCATTAGTGCTGAGGACTGTAAGAATAGAGACTGGGTACCAAGAACAGAGGACTGCGACCAAACTCACCTGTGTGCTCTGCCACTGTGCGCTGCTGAAGGTGCCTGTGGCTGGGACTGGTGCTACAGGGATCTGCCTCCCTCTCCAGAAGCCCTGTCTCCTTCTGTGTCTCAGCATCGCCCTCTACCGACCAAGATGTGCACTGAACTTGCTGACAGGGAGAGGTATTCCGAGCAGGAAGCAATGACTGTAGAACAGAGGGTGAAGACTGAATTTGGGCCCGAGAGGCAACAAGTTGATAACTGGCATAACTCACTAGATCTAGTGGTACAGATGGAAAAGAATCTAGGTTAGCTGAGCCAGGCGGCGCACATCTGTAAACCCTGATACTCAGGAGGTTGAGGCGGGAGAATCACGCGTTCAAGGCCAGGTTGGGCAGTTAAGAAAGATGCTGTTTCAAAATGAAATTTACGAAGAGCTGAGGATGTTGCTTAGTGGTAGAGCACTGGTTTAGCCCGTGTGAGGCGCTGGGTTTGATCCCCAGCACGGCTGAAAACAAGTAAAAACCTGTTCTAATATAATTCAGTGGTTCTGATTTCTTTTCTGACAAAAGAAAAGGAAAAAAAAATGGTAAATTTCTACCTTCTTTTCTGATCCCAAGAAATCCCCAAATCCACCCACTGTGCTACACGGGCAGAATCTCTTCTGTTCTCAACTGCTTTTCTATGTATTGCTTAAGCCTTCCTTGAACATTTGCCTCATTTTCAAGCCTTTTTATTTTAAATTTAAAAAAAAAGAAAAAGAAAAAGAAAAAAAAAAGACACAAAAAACCCCATGACTCATAGTAGAAAATTTTGCATCCAAACACATGTACCACAACTGACATTTAACAGGACAGAATTCTATAGGATCTTGAAAAGTAGCTATGTTAGACAGGATTTTCTTTTTATTGTTGTTGCCATTGTTTTTCAAATATAATTTTCAAGAAGATCCAAGTATAACAGAAATCCAGAAAATAAACTTCCCTGAAAGAGTTCTGTGTGTGCATGGAGAATGTTCCAGCCCCATCCTCTCCAGGCTTTTATCTTCTCCACGCCACAAAAAGAGCTTTGTGAGCATAAATAGTGAACTCCACATTGGTGTAGTCAATGAGTATTTCTCAGTCTTCATCTCACTGGTCCTGTTAGCAGCATCTGAGGTCCTGGTCACTCTGAAGCTCATCACTCTCCTCTTTAGAACACTGTCCTCACCCGGCTCCAGGACCTCCCCCCCCCCCCCCCCCCCGACCCCCCCCCCCCCCCCCCCAGTTTCCTCAGTCACTCTGCTGTTTCTCCAGTCTCGTCTCTAACAATTGGGAGGACCTGTCTGTATGTAAGTGTATGTCCTGGACCATCTCATCCAGTTGAATGACTTTAAATTCCATGTCTACACGATCTACTCCATTTCCATCTGTAGCCAAGACCTAGACCTGAGCCTACTCATATCCAACTCCTCCTAAAGGGTGTTGCAAATTTCGCATGTCTAAAATCTTACTAATTACCTCTCCTCTACAAAAGTACTTATGGAGCTGGAGAGCTGGCCCTGTGGTTAAGAGCATGTACTGCTATCCCCGAAGACCTAAGTTTGGTCCCCTTCACCTACACTGGGCAGCTTGGGAACCACATGTAGCTCCAGCTCTGGCTTGCACTCATGTGCACATACCCATATATACATAATTTAAAAAGTAACAGAAATAAATCCTTTTTTAGAATGACTCAGAACCAGGCATAGTGGTGCACACCTTTAATCCCAGCCCTCAGGAGGCAGAGGCAGGCAGATCTACATAGCTAGTTCCAGGCCAGCCAGAGCTACAACAAATAAAAAGAATCTTGGGACTGGAGAGTTGGCTCAGTGGCACTGACTGCTCCTGCAGAGGGCCTGGTTTTGGTTCCCATCACCCACATGCTAACAACCACCCATAACTGCAGTTCCAGGGGATCCAATGCCCACTTCTGGCCTCTGCAGTACTGCAAGGATGGAGTGCATACCCTCAAACTGTAAGCCACAATAAGCCTTTTCTCCTTTAAACTGCTTTTGTCAGGGTGTTTTATCCTTGCAGTCCTGGTGGCAGCAGCAGGAGACCAGCTGGTCACATCGAATCACCGGTAAAGAAACAGAGAAAGGGAACACTGTTTATTTTAATTTTATGTGAATGAATGTTTTGTCTGCATTTAAGTGTACCTGTGTGTGCAGTTCTACAGAGGCCAGAAGTGGGCATTGGATCCCCTGGAACTACAGCCATGGGGAAAAATAGTTAATACAGCTTGCACTGGTGAAAATGAAAGTAACTAGGCAAAGCCTTAGGCTGCCAAGTCATTGAAGTTCCTTCTGTAAAGGAAAGGAACACCTCGATGCTAGAGCTGGCAATTGTGTCTTTTGATAAGAACATGACCTTTGTCTCATAATCTCTAAAGAAGCTCCAAGGGGATGGAATCACATCAGGAGACAATGAAAAAAGTAGTCAAGGAGTTGAGTAGCCTGTGGACTGATGGAGTTTCCAGAGGCACCATTGCCAGGGTAGGTTTTATACATTAGCCACAAGGATCTCTTTTCATCCTGTTAGGGACTGTCAAATGTGGTAACTGCTATGCAGTGGAGACCCCTCCTAGATACTGTCAGATGGAAGAGTGTGCTTGGTCTCAAATACCTTAAATTTGGCCAGATATGGTGGCACATGCCTGTGATCCGAGCACTCAGGAGGATGAGGGAAGAGGATCTAAGCTTTGAGACCAAACTGAACTATATAGCAAGACTCTGGCCCCCAAACAAACAAACAAACAAAAAATAACAATTTCATTTTGCTGCAGCTTTTGCAGAAATGTAGATAAGTAGACAAATTCCAAACTGGATGAAACAAAGGTGAACAACATAAAATAGCTTGTAAAAGGGATTTATCCAACTCTATGCAAAGGTATCAAGTCAAATATACTTTTGCTATTATTGAAATGTTGAGACTGCAAGCAAGCACCTGTGGATTGGTCATCTGCAGATACTAAGGTGTTTCTGATTTTATGCCTTTTAAAAATTGCTATTTGGGGCTGAAGACATGGTTCAGTGGTTAAGAGAACTTGCTGTTCTTGAAGAGGACCAAGGTTTAGTTCCCAGCACCCATATGGTGGCTTACAACCATCTGTAATTCTAGTTCCAGGAAATCCAATGTCTTCTTCTGACATGCAGGTGATGCACTTAGACATAGCAAAAACACTCAAATATATAAAATAAAATAAATCATTTAAAAATTACTCGTGAGTGTGCATTGTGGGGGCCATGCACCCGCTAAGGCATGCATATTACAAGTCAGATGGAAGCTTTATTTTTTAAAGGTTAATTTTATTTTCATTTATATGTATGTGTGTGTGTGTGTATGAATGTGCGCATGGCCTGTGGGTCTTGTGGGTGCTTGTGGAAGATGGAACAAGGGGTTGGATCCCCTGGAGCTGGAGTTACAGGCAGTTGTGAGCTCCCTGATGTGGGTACTGGGAGCAGACTTCCAGTCCTCTGAAAGAACAGCAAGTCATCTTAACCACTGAGCCATTTCTCTAATCCCTAAGAGTAAAACTTTAAAAAAATACTTTATTTTATGTATAGCAACACAATTAACATTAAATAACAGTATGATAGAATTATTTGATATGGTTTTAAACAAAAGAAAAAAGGGGAAATTTTCAGGTTACAAAAAAATTTAACAAAAGTATATCATTTTTTCTAAATGAGTCAGTGTGAAAAATGTATTCAGTGCCTATTCATGTCCAATTACATTACATTAATGGCAAATGGAATTAAAAAGAAAGCCCAGCTCTCACAATCCCAACTCAAAGGAATACCACATATTGGATTCTTATGGAATACAGAAATGGCTACTTCAATACCTAGAAAGTTGAATTCACATATCCACCATGAAAAAACAACTATGTTGATTTTTAAAAACTGTCCTTTTTGTTTTCCTTTCTAAATATGGTAGTATATCCACACATGCATTTATTTACAAATGTACATGTATACTTATACTAGGTTCCACACATGAGGGAGAAGCATGTGCTTCTTTTTTTTTTTTAAAAAAAACTTTCTATGATTGGATAACCTCACTTAATAGGCACTCTAGGTCCATCCATTTTCTTGTGAATTTTGTAATTTCATTTGTCTTTAGAGATAACTAATACTCCATTTGATATATGTACCAAGTTTTCATTATCCATTCATCTGTAGATGGACAACTAGGTTGGTTTCATTTTGTTGCTATAGTAAAATGGAGCTATAGAGCAGCAAACATGGGTGTGCAAATGTCTCTACAGTAGGGTATGGAGTTCTCCAGGTGTATACCCAGGAGTGAAACAGTTGGCTCATATGGTAGTTCTATTTCTAATCTTTTGAGGAACCTCCAAACTGATTTCCATAATAGCTGCACTAATTTGCACTCATGCCAGCAATGAATAAGTGTTCCTCCTTTTCCACATGCATTTCAACATCTGTTATTGGATTTCCTTTTTTTTAAAACTTTCTATTTATTATCTGCATGTATGTAAGTGCATCTGTGAAGTGCAATGCCCACAGAGGCCAGAAGAGGGGTTCAGATCCCCCTTGGAACTGGAGTTAGCTGCCATGTGGGTGTTGGAATTTGAATCTGCAGCTAATGCTGTTAATTGCTGAGCTATCTCTTCAGCCCTGATGTTGGATTTCTTGATAATAGCCATTCTGACTGGGATAAGGTGGTATCCCAAAGTGGTTTTAATTTGCATTTTCCTAATGAGTAGAGATGCTGAACACTGTTTAAAATAGTTATTGGCCATTTGAATGTCTTTTTCTGAAAATCTGTCTATTCAAGTCATTAGCCCATTTGTTAATTGTTAATTTTACTTCCTTGATATTTAATTTTTTGCAGTTCGTATATTGTGGATATTAGCCCCTTGTCAGATGTATAGCTAGTAAAGTCTTTCTCCCATCCTGTGGGCTGCCCATGTGATCTGCTGATAGCATTTTTGTTGTTGTTGTGCAGAAACTTTTTTTATTTCATATAGTCCCATCTTTCAACACCTGGGGCTAATTACTGTGCTACTGATTTTCTGTTCAGAAAATTATTGCTTACTCAGATATCCTATATTTTCAACTTGGAGTTTCAGGGTTTCATGTTCTAAATGAAGGTCTCTGATCCATTTCAAATTGATTTTTAAAAATGTTTTATTTATTATTTTTAATTTTATGTGTATAAGTGTATTTCCTGCATTATGTAAGTGTATTCTATGTTACGCAATGCTTGCAGAGGTCAGAAGAGGTGTCAGATCCCCTGGAACTGGAGCCAGGACAGTTGTTAGCTGCCATGTGGGTGCTGGGAATCAAACCTGGGTCCTCTACAAGAGCAGCCAGTGCTCTTAATCACTGATCCACCTCTCCAGTCCCTCAAATTGATTTGTGTACAATGTGAAAATGGTGAATCTCATTTCATTCTTTTGCCAACACCATTTATTGAATAGGTTTTTTCCCCAATGTATATTTTAGTTTCCTTTATCAAAACATTAGCCTTGTTGGTTTATTTTTGGATCCTCTGTTCTGTTCCATTGGTCTTCCTGTCTGTTTTTATGCCAGTACCAAGCTCTATGTATCACTATAGCTCTGTAGTATAATTTGAAGTCAGGTATTGTGATGCCTTCAGCTGTGTTCCTAATCTGCAGGATTGCTTTGGCTATTCATGGTCTTCTGTGGCTCCATATGAATTCTTGGATATTTCTGTGAAACATGGCATTAGAATTTTGATAGATATTGCATTAAATTTGTAGAAGTGAAACAGCCATTTTCACAATATTGATTCTGCCAGTCCAGGAGCATGAAAGGTCTTCCCATCATCTAGTATTTTCTTTGATTTCTTTTCTCAGTGTCTTGAGGTTTTCGTTGTAGGGGTCTTTGTCTTCTTTAATCAGGTTTATTATTAGGTACTTAATTTCTTGATGCTATATTGAATGGGATATTTTTTCTGATTTCTTTCTCTGAGAGAATATTGCTGGTATATAAGAAGGCTGTTGTTTTTTTTTATGTTGATTTTGTATCCTGCAAGTGTGTTTATTAGACCTGGATATTTTCTAGCAGATTCTATGGGCTCTTTTAAGTATAGAATCATGCCATATGCAAAAAAAGATATCATTACCTGTTCCTTTCCTATTTTTAGCCCCTTTATGCTTTTCTCTTGTCTAATTGCTACAACTAAGACATGATCACTGTATTAAATAAGAGCGGGGAGAGTGGACATCCTTGTTTTGTTCCTGATCTTAGAGAAGATGCTCTTAGTGTGTCTCCATTTACTTGATTTTAGTTTGGAAGCTCTATCTAAAAATGAAAGTGGGTTGTTGAAGTCCCTCACTGTTATTGTACCAGGACTTATATGGCCCTTTATGCCTTTCAGTCTATTTCATAAAGTTAGGAGCTCCAGTATTTGGTGCTTAATGTTTGTTATTGGCATATTTTTCTGATGAATTGTTCCATTTGTTAATATGTAATGTCCTTTTAATCTCTTGTAACTAGTCTTGGTATAAAGTTTACATTATCTCATGTAAAGATAGCTATACTTACTTGTTTGTGCTTTGCATTTGTTTGGTAGTTTGTTTTTAATCTTTTAATATTAATTTTTATATCCTTCATTCCAAGTATTTCTGTTTGATTCCCTTTCAATGCTTCACCATCTTTGTTGAAATTTTCCTTCATATTTTGGACCTGCACCTCCAGTTTACTGTTTTATTCACTTTGGATACTGTCTTATCAAGGTCGTGAATAGGTCTCCTTAATTCATGCATCTGTGTGACTCTTCTGTAGGAACCTTAGTTCTTTTATAAAGTGAGGCTCTGAATTCCTTCTCAGGCATTTCAGCTATTTCTGTAGTTTATAGAGGAGCTGGCCAGTTGAGGGCGGATCCAAGATAGTGGCTGGTCATTCTTTTTGTTTCTTTGTTGTGCTTTGTTCATCTGTTGGAGTGGGTTTGTCTTTCAGTTTTGGTTTCTTTTTCCAGGATGTTTTGGGTATTTTGTTTCCTCTGATTCTTCCTACAGGGATATCTTGCATGAGGCTTACTTAGCTTTGAAAGCTGATGGAACTTGGAATTGATTTCTAAAGAAATCACTAGCCTATTGGAAGGGTTGCTTTAGCTCAAGGCTTTTTCTAAGCCATTTGTCAGTAAGTAGAAATAAGGTGCTTCATGTTATAAAGCACAAAAGAGCTGCAGTTATGACAGCCTGCCTGTGTCGATTATAAAAAGTGAAAGGCTCTCAGCACTCTTCCTGATGCCATCTCCAGCCAAACCCCTTAAGCAAATTGTGCTGGAGTGGATTCTGTTTAGTCAGATACCTGCCAAATGTTTCCCTGAAATTAAGTCTAGGGAGAAGAGTCCAACCTTTCAGTTACCAGTTCATGAACACATTGCATGGCTACAAACTTGTTTGCTCTCACAGGTGGAGGCTCATTGTGCAGCCATCATGAGTCAGTCCTTATTTGATGAGGGAGACATCAAGATACTGTGTTCCTGCCCCACCACTGTGACTTGTGCAAGGAGAAATAAGGCATTATTTTTGTGTTGATATTTTAGGTAATCCTAATAAATATAATATGTTGCTGTGTAAAATGAAAAGAAAGAAGAGTAAATTAATGGTTGTCTCTGGCAACCACTGAGGGAAAATGGAAAACAGTGTTTCTTTGGGAGGTGATAAATTGTTTAAAAACTGATGATCACGCCTTTAATCCCAGCACTCGGGAGGCAGAGGCAGGTGGATCTCTGTGAGTTCAAGGCCAGCCTGGTCTACATAGTGAGTTCCAGAACAACTGGGGCTACAGAGAGACCCTGTCTCAAAAAAGACCAAAAAAAAAAAACCACTGGTGATGACTGTACCTATTTATGAATATGCTGGTCTGTTGACTTATGTATTTTAAATAGATTAATTTTATGTGTTGTGGATTATATCCCAATAACACTGTGATTTTTAAGAGTGTGGGGCTTTTAATGATAGCAGACTCCCTGGGAACTTTAAAAAGCCATTGTTCAATTGGTACTGAAGGAGCCACACAACCCCATGTTCAAAGTATCCACCACTTACTTGTGACAACTAAAGCCTCTTGTCAAAGCCCATAGCTGCCACCCAGGGCAGCCACTGGAATGTCAGATTAGAAAATCATCAAGATACTGACAGGACTTTTCTCTTGGAAAAACAGTTCTTGGTTGTTAGTAAACTTTATCTTCTGTTACAGAAAAACATAAATGCTGATATGTGAAATCCCATTGCAGGATGCCATCTGAAGAAGAAGCAGGACCCTACAGTGCTGAAAGTAAAGAGGACCTTAGATAAGCATTGTCCAGAGCCAGTGCATGAGAAATATATTAAAAATACGGCTGACTCAGCAGTTCTTCTACAGAACATTATCCTGAGGAAATAGTTAAACCAAGGGAAAGCATTTTAAGCATATGAATCCATCTTTTTTTTTATAAAAAAGAAAAATGGCAGTGTTCTGCATTAGGGGAATAATTAAACCATTAAGAAGTGTAATGGAAGAAGCTAGAGTAGTCTGCATCCCAATTCCCTATGGGCAATTTGGGTAGCCTCTTCAGAGGATGGTGTGATAAGAATAGGAGGTAGTCCTGTGAGCTGGAGCTGTGGTCGCCTCCAGTGAGCCAGAGCTGTGGTCCCCTCCTGTGAGAGGGAGTTGTGGTCCCTTCCAGCAAGCTAGAGATGTGGTCCCCTCCTGTGAGCTAGAGCTGTGGTTCCCCTCCTGCGAGGTGGAGTCATAGTCCTCTCCTGTGAGCTGGAGCTGTAGTCCCCTCCTGTGAGACGGAGTTGTGGTCCCCTCTAGCAAGCTAGAGCTGTGGTCTGCTCTTGGGAGCTGGAGCTATGGTTTTTTCTATGAGCTGGAGCTGTGGTTTCCGTCCTGTGAGCTGAAGTCGTGGTCCTCTCTTGTGAGTGGGAAATGTGGATCCCCTCCTGTGAGCTGGAGCTGTGGACCCCTCCTGTGAGCTGGAGCTGTGGTCCTCTCCTGTGGGCTGAAATCCTGATCCTCTCCAATGAGCTGGAGTTGTGGTTCCCCTCGTGTGAGCTGAAGCTGTGGTCCTCTCCTGGATCTGAGGTTCCCCTCCTATAAGCTGGAGCTATGGTTCCCCACCTGTGATCTGGAGCTATGCCCCCCTCCTGTGAGATGTAACTGTGGTACCCTCATAAAAATATGGACTCCCAGTCCCAGGAGGGATGATTGGAATGAACTGTGCTGGGTCAGGCACTCACCCACTGTTGAAGATTAATGCATCTTTCAACTCTCACTGGAGAAGTTTCCTTATGTAGTAGATGGTGATTGACACAGAAACTAACAACTTTCTAATGTGCGGGAGGAAGGGGCTGCAGAGTACTTATCTCTGGGTGGGACACCTCTGTCAGGCTTCTGGAGCTCAGGACTTGAGAATCATTGCAGAGGAGGAGGTGGAAAGCTTGTAAGAGCCAGAGGTGGTGGACGACCATGGGGGGGGGGCAGAGATCTCCAGACAGCTGGCCAGTTATTCATATGAACTCACAGGAATGCACAGGTCCTATGCAAGCTTGAGTGGATGAGTCCACGCTGGAAAACATTTGGGGATTCAAGTTAGACTCTATAGGCTTTATTACCCAGAGAGAGTACATTGAATTAAGTTGGGAGGAGGATGTAGGGAGGAGTGAATGGGAGAGGGGATATAAATGTCATCAAATTACATTGTCTGGAAATCGCAAAAATTCAATAAAAATGCTAAAAAAAAAAAAAAAAAGAATAGGGATTCTTTTGGTCCTTACTGCAATAAACTTTAAAGATACTGTTCAGGGACTTGAGGGATAGCTCACCTGTACAGAGTACTTGTTGCTCTTGCAAAAGTTGTGGCTTCAGGTTTCAGCATGTGCCAGGTAACAACTGTCTGTAATACCAATTACAGGAGCTCTGGCACCCTCTTTTGGCCTCAATAGGCCCCAGTCATAAATCTTTAAAAAAAAAACCCAAAGACAAGTAGTCAGTTTCTTGGCTAAAAGTCAAAATATCTTTGGGCCTCTTAGCAACATACTATGTTCCAAAGGCCAAAATGTCAAAAGTATTTGGGAGCTCTTATCTAATCCCTAAAAGATTTTAGGGTTACCTCTTCAGAGGGGGGGTGTTAGAGTAGCAAACAAGCCCCATTAATAGAAGAAAGAAAGGGGGGCTGGAGAGATGGCTCAGTGGTTAAGAACACTGGTTGTTCTTGCAGAAGACCTAGGTTCGAATCCCAGCACCCACATGGCAGCCAACAACTGTCTGTAACTCCAGTCCCAGGGAACCAGACAGCCTCTTCTGACCTCCTCAGGCATTGCATGACATGGGTGCACTTACCTACATGCAGGCAATACACACATACACATAAAATTTAAAAAAAAAAAAAGAGCTTTCTCCTACCTGCAGGCCTCTCTCTGGGGTAAGTCCATTGCGCCCTCTGCACCTTGACTCCCCCAGCCTCATTCACCTTCCCATCTCCCCTGCCGTTCTCTCCCCCTAGTTTGGGTCCTGTCCCATTCCTTGTCTTGGGGCCCCAGACACCTGGGGAACCAATACTGCTTCCTGATCCTTTTCATCCATATCAACGTAGGCCCTTCTCGGGGCCCCAGGAGCACTGCTTCTGGGCCTGGCCCTGCCCTCACCTCCCTCTGCTTCCCTGGGCCTGTACCACCCACCAGCCTCTTTCTGGGACAAGGGGACTGACCTTTCCTCCCCCTGATCCTTTGCATCCAGACCAACCCAGCTCCTCAGTGCAGTTACCAGGAGTCCTTGGGGCCTCTTCCCGCCCCATCTGCCTTTGCATCTCTAGGTAGCATGGCCACCAGCTGCCCTAGACCAGCATCTTTCCTGGGCCAGGCTCCCATGCCAGTCCAACCCCCAAATTCCTGAGGCCAAAATCGTTCCTGGAGGGATCCACACCTTAGGAGAAAGCCTGAAAACATCTGACCCTCATCTGAATTGGGCCTCTGTGGGAACTCCTGAAGACAAAAGCAATCCAGCCAGTCCAATATAAAATCAAAAGAGAGAACTAGAAGCTTAGATGAACCAGCCTTTCATGGCCAAAAAGTAAACCACAAAGACACATAAAGTTCACAAAAAGAAGCAGAACCAAATTTGAAGGCCTGAGTCTCACACAAGAATCAGAAACTACAAAAGAAACTCACATGCCAAAATCACAGAGAAAAAAATAATAACATGAAAAACCAAAATAACATATCCCCACCAAATACCAATAGTCCTCTAGAGGAGTACAATGAGAACCTCCTAGAGATAATGCATGACATGGAACTCAAAAGAATAATTATAAACAAGATAAAAGAATTCAGTGAATTTAAAGAACACACAAAAAAAGAAATCAAAGAACTGAAGAAAGATAGGGATAAATTTCTGAATGAATTCAGAAAAGAGTTAGAAATATTGAAGAATACTCAGGCTGAAATGAAGAAGGAAGTGAAACACTCAGTAAGCCAATTAGAAACGACAGGAGAAAGCCTCACCAATAAAATGAACAAAATGGAAGACAGACTATCAAGACTGGACGAAAAAGTGGACAAACTAGACCACTCAAGCAAAGATTATCAAAAATTTAAGAAATCACAAGAATGGAATAT
>NW_008342851.1:4223652-4223792 GCF_000622305.1 Nannospalax galili
TCTTTGAATTAAATGAAAAGGACAATACAATACGACAAAACCTCTGGGACACACTGAAAGCTCTCCTTAGAAGGAAGTTTACAGTTCTTAGTGCCTACATTAAAAAATTGGAAAGAACACAAATAAATAACTTAACATTG
>NW_008342851.1:4225704-4226360 GCF_000622305.1 Nannospalax galili
CCAAGGAAGCAAACAGAAAATCCACAGAATGGGAGAAAATCTTCACCAGCGACACATCCGACAGAGGTTTAATAATCAGAATATATAACGAACTCAAAAAACAGAGAATCAAGACAAGAATCAACCCAATTAAAAGATGGGCTAAGGAGCTAAACAGAGAGTTCTCCCAAAGATGGCTATGAAACATCTTAAAAGGTGTTCAACATCACTAATAATTAGGGAAATGCAAATTAAAACCATTTTAAGATTTCACCTTACCCAGTCAGACTAGCTAAGATCAAGAAAACAAATGATACCAAATGTTGGAGAGGATGTGGGGAAAGGGGAACACTCATCCACTGCTGGTGGGGCTGCAAACTGGTTCAACCCCTATGGAAACCAGTGTGGAGAACTCTTAAAAAACTACAAATGAACCTACCATTTGACCCAGTTATACCATTCCTTGGCATATACTCATAGAACTCATGCTATTGCAGAGACACTTGTACATCCATGTTTCTTGCTGCTGTTTTCACAACAACTAAGAGATGGAAGCAACCTAAGTGTCCCTCAGTTGATGAGTGGATAATGAAAATGTGGTTCATATATATGATGGAGTTTTACTCAGCAGTAAAGAAAGATGAAATCATGAAATTTGCAGGTAAATGGATGGAACT
>NW_008342851.1:4227216-4244121 GCF_000622305.1 Nannospalax galili
TAAAAACTTTTTAAAAAATTAAAAAAGAGAAAGGAAGGATGGATGGAAGGAAGAAAGAAAAGAAAAAGAAAAGAAAAAAGTGAGCACACAACGTTGTCAGAAAAGTGATGGGGAGATATGGGAGGTGTTGGAGGGGAGGGAGTGGGCGTGGCTTGACCAAAACACTTTATATACGTGTATGGAATTCTCAATAAAGTTTTTTTTTTTTAAGTTAAAATAAAAGAAATGTAACTGAGGGGCTGGAGAGACGGCTCAGCGATTAAGAGCACTGGCTGCTGTGGCATGAGTGTGAGCACACTCATAAACCATGTAGGCAGACACACACACACACACACACACACACACACACACACATGCACACGTAAAAGAAGTGTTAATGGGGAAATCCAGGTTCCGTTTTTAGGTTCTTAGTCTCATTAATTAAAAAAAAAAAAAGAAACAGATTCAGAAGGAAGCTAAAAGATTCTTTTGCTAGAGTTTGAGAGAAAAACAACGGGGCAGGCAAGCGATAAATCTTGGCAGTTTCCAGCAGGAGACAGATGAAGAACAGGAGAGAAAGTCATGCCTTTTGAGATAGGACAAACAGGCTCAGCAATGGACGTCAGCCAGCAGGTGCATGAGGTACAGATAGGGGTCTAAAGAGAAAGAGTGAAAAAGTCTAGAGTGTCGAGGAAATCATGCTTAGGCTTTTGGCCAGCTTCTAAAGAAAGAGATGGAAGGAGGGAAAAGGAGGAGCTAAACAGGTTTTGAGTTAGAATTCAGAAGAGTGGGCAGGCTCAGCAGTGTTACATCATGGAGGCTGTTAGCAATTCTAAGTTATCTCCCTGAGGACATAATTATTCCTCCATCTCCTTAGCATGTTTGCAGGTAAATCAGAGTTCCTGTTGGGTGGCCTGCTGGCCAGGTGATTGACAGAGCTAGCCAGATTGACTCTTGGAAAGAGGTACAAGAACCTGGAAGCTCCAAGTGACTTCCCTCCAGACTCAAATCCATGTCTATAACAATGGGACATCAATAATTTTCTCATAGTCTTTGATCTTGCACTACAACCTGGAAAGTAAACACAACTAAAATGGTTTTTAAAAATTGAGTAGTTTCATCAAATTGTCTCTATTAGGCTATATAATTTTGTATATATTTTTCTTTAACAGGCATGGCAAATATATGCCCACATCACTATATTGACACTGTAATTAACATTTGAAGCTAGATATGGTAACTCACATCTGTAATCCCAGCACTCTGGCTGGGGTGGTCTGGATTGCTTGTTTCCAGCTTCTTGGCCTCTATCCAAAGAATGGAAAATAGGTTTCATACAAGTTTGCAACAGACCACTTTACTCTGAACGACACAGATTTAGAGAGGAATACACTGTCCAGATTGACATCTGACCACATGAATGAGTGTACAAAAGGGCCCCAGTTATTGTTTGGGGTTTTCTTTTATGGGGGTCAGGAGGAGAAAGAGTTTGGTTATTAGGAGTGTAATAAGGGCAGGTCTCTCTTTTGACTGACAGGTTTGGGTTATATAAATCCATGATTGCTGGGCATGGCCCTTCCCATAATGCATCTGACTTAATCATATGCAGGCCCAGTCATGCATAGGCATAAGATGATTAAATAGAAGACTCTTCATACAAATTTACTTGAGGACACAGTTTTCCTTGCCGTGCATGCACCCAAAACCAGTTCAGGCCAAATCAGCCTGTCTACTCTTCCTACAGCACACATGTGTAATACACTGGAATAGAGACTATCTAAATTTGATTTTTGCCAGTGGGTTAAAAGTCTATACTATTGTTTAGAGATGAGAGTGCACGTAGCTTAATGCAGGCTGGAATCTGAAGAAAGGGTTTTTATATGTATTATGTGCTGGTAAAGGAGTTAGTACATTGTTTGGAGAGGGGATGGTGGAGGGAGGGAATAACCAAAACCTAAAAAGTATTAGGCTAAGCTATCTCCTGTGGACATATGCCTCAACCGCAAGTTCTATGCCAGACTGGACAACAAAGCGAGACTCTGTCTCAGAAAAACAACAATTAAACAAGTAAGCCAGGAAAAGGTCATTTGAAGGTGTTATGGAGGCAGGACTATCTGTCATGTCTGTTCCTGGTCTTCAAGGCCTGGCCCATTCTCTTGCTTGACACACAGGTAGGTGCCTAGCAACTTTTCTAGGCTAAGTGGATAAACACTGATGTTTTATGATTTCCCAAACAACTTTCTTTTTGTCTTGACAGTCCAGACATTTCTTCAATTTCTGCCTTCTTCAGAGACTGAGAATATGTTCTGTATTTTAGGTTTTTTATTATATTGATTTGTTTATCTGTGTGTGTATATGGTTGTGCAGTGTCACTACATGGATGTGGAGGTCAGAGGACAACTTGGGGGAGTCTGTTCTCTCCTTCCACAATGTGTGTCCTGGGGATTGAACTCAGGTCTTCAGGATTATTGGCAAGTGCCTTTACTTGCTGAACCATCTCATGGCCCCTGATTTCATGCTCTTTAACAAGAGCATTTTTATTACCAATCATTTGCTTTTCTTTCCTTTTTAGAAAATGGCGCCACGGGGGAGGCCTCAGAGGAGAGGATTTTTCGAGGGTGATTATGATCTTCTCCCTGAGCTTTCTCTTCTTCTTGGTGTTGACACAGTTAAATTGAAAGAGAAATGAAGAAAAACAGCATAAAGACCGAATGAGAATGCAGAAAGGCTTTAACGCACAGATGCGCAGCGAAGCAAAGCGATTAAAGACTTTTGTCACCTATGACACGTTCAGATCGTGGACGCCGCAAGACATGGTGGCTGCTGGGTTTTACTTCACCGGGGTGAAATCTGGGGTTCAGTGTTTCTGCTGTAGCTTAATCCTCTTTCGTACCAGCCTCAGGAGACTTCCCATAGGAAAACACAAGAAATTTCGTGCAGAGTGCGAGTTCCTTTTGGGCAAAGACGTGGGTAACATTGGCAAGTATGACGTGAGGGTCAGGAGTCCAGAGAAGATGCTGAGAGGGGGCAAAGCCAGGTTCCTGGAAGAGGAGGCCAGACTGGAGTCCTTCCAGAACTGGCCATTTTATGCCCACGGGACATCCCCACGTGCACTGTCAGCGGCTGGCTTTGTCTTTACAGGTAGGGAAACCATTGTCTGGAGTGCTTCTGTGGAGTTTAAAGTTTAGGTGCCTTTTTTGTGCTTTACTTCCTAGGGCAAGCGCTCTACCGGTAAACTAAATCCCCAACCCCTAGGCTCCTTTTTTAAAAAAAAATATTTTTGTTGGGGTCTGGAGAGCTGGTTCAGCAGTTAAGAGCACTGGCCGTTCTTGCAGAACACACGGTTTCAAATCCCAGCACCCACATGGCAGCTAACAACTATCCATAACTCCAGTTCCCGGGGATCCAACGTCCTCTTCTGTCCTTCCTGGGCATTGCAGGACCGGGGTGCACTTACATACATGTAGACAATATATTCATACACATAAAATAAAAAAAAATAATTAAAAATTTTGTTAATCACTCATTTGTTAACTGTGTTATTGTATGTCATTAAATTTCAACTTTAACAATTTATTTCTCTTTAATATACATTGATATAGCATCATCAGTTTTCCATACATACAAAATAAAAGATTTTTCTGTAAATGTGAACCTTAAAAAAATACCTGCTTTAGAAATTGCTGCTCAGATGTAAGACTTCAAATACTGGCTTGCAATACTGTAGTGCCTGCCTGTAGCTAAGGGAGACAACTCACTATTGTTCTAAAATGGTGAATAAATTTGTTTTCTCCCCCTATCTAGAAGCCTTTGAGAAGGCACTGACACTGATTCTAGCCACTCCAACAGCTATCAAAGTGCTTGAAAACAGATCCTGAGTCCTTCACTCTTGAGTCCAGCCTTTGTAGACAAAAGAAAAACGAGGAGGAACCCAATAGAGGGATGCTTTTGGAAGCTCTTGTCAAGAAATCCCAATGGACTCTCATATGAACATTTGAAATTTGCCCTGTTCTGACTTTTTTCTGGTTCCCTGTCTAGAACTTGTCATGCTAACTACTCTTGCCTTTACTTCTCCATCACATCCCCTATTCACCAGTTAAGAACCTTCTTTTCTCCCTACAGATAAGAATTATGAAATTTGGGAGTCTTTTAAACAGACCTACTGAAGGTTACTCCAAATGCCTCATCCTGCGTCCCTGTTCAGCACAGAAGCCAGAGTGGTCTGTGTCCTGATTCCCCATCGATAATTTGAGTAACCGCTCAGAGGATGGTGTGATAAAAATAGGAGGTAGGAATTGGCTCCGCAGTTAGGGTAAAAAGAGCCGAAAAAAGAGTAGCCAGTTTCTTGGCTAAAGGTCAAACTGTCCTTGGGCCTCTTAGCAACATGCTCTGTTCCAAAGACCAAAAATGTCAAAAGTATTTGGAAGCTCTTATCTAATCTCTAAAAGATTTTAGGGTTACCTCTTCAGAGGGAGCAATGTTAGAGTAGCAAAAAGCCCCATTTGGAAGGAAGGAAGGAAGGAAGGAAGGAAGGAAGGAAGGAAGGAAGGAAGGAAAGAGAGAGAAAGAAAGAAAGAAGAAAGAAAGGAGTAAGGAAGGACGAGAAAGAAAAAAGAAAGAAAAAGAAAGAGAAAGTATACGAAGTTGTCAGAAAACAGTGATAGGGAGATATGGGAGGAGCTGGAGGGGAGGGAGTGGGCGTGGATTTGATTAAAACACCCTATACATGTATGAAATTCTCAATAAAGTTTTTTCTTTTTTTAAAAAATGCCTGCTTTGGACTGAGGGCATATCTCAGTGCTGCATCACTTACCTAGCATGTCAGGCCCTGGGCTGTGCATATGAAGGGTGGCCATGCTGGGGAATGGAGGTCCAGAGTTCAGAACTGGTCATTTAGGGTAGTGGGACTATAGATGGAGATTCAGCCAGAGGTGGCATGGGAGAACAAGCGTGCTGGAGTCTGTCTTGTTCTGAAAAAAATCTGTCACCTGCAGGGACATACCTGGTGCTGCTGGTCAGTCAGAATGCTTTCCTTCATTTGTAGGTAAAAGGGACACTGTACGGTGTTTCTCCTGTGGTGGATGCTTAGGAAATTCGGAAGGAGATGATCCTCGGAAGGAACATGCTAAGTAGTTTCCCAAGTAAGTGGATAAACATTTTATGCTTTAAAATGTCAGTTTCTATAAAGTCAACTATAACCAGAGAGAAAAGAGCTACATGGTTGACCCCTCAGTTTGATCTTTCTCTTATTCAAAATAGAATCACCCCAGAATATTTTAAAATATATTTTATTTATTATTTTTATTTTATGAGTGTATTGCCTGCATGTATGTGAGTGCACCCATGCCATGCAATGCCACAGAGGTCAGAAGAGGGCTTCAGATGCCCTGGAACTGGAGTCAAGGACCATTCGTAGCCACCATGTGGGTGCTGGGAGTTGAACCTGGGTCCCTTGCAAGACCAGAGGTTAAGTGCTCTTAACCGCTGAGCCACCTCTCCAGCCCCTCGCTGCAGAATTTTTAAGGAAGAAAATGCTTATCAAGTCGTGAGAAGTTTGAATCACATAAACTTAAAACAGTTTTTCTCTCTACTTATTTTACTTTATTATTTTTAAATATTTTTTCTGAGTACTATGTGCTTGTATGCATAGTGTATGTGTGTCCACTCTTGTGAGGCCACAGGTTTACTGGTGATGTCTTCTCGCATCACTTCCTGCCTTATCTTTTGAGGCAGGCTCTCCCATTGAATCCAGAGCTCATGGATTGGCTAAACTGGCTGGTCACTGAACTCTTATCCCAGACCCCTGGGATATGGTTAGAGACTGTTGGGACTGTATCAGGCTTTGACATGGGCACCAGGGATTCAAACTCAGGTCCTCATGTTTGTACCCTGGACTTTTTGGGCAATTTCAAGCAATGCAGAGACACTCTTACCTTTGAAGCCTTCCAACTTTTGCAATTTCTTATGGATACCAGGAGCAGACTGGGTCACGAAGGCGATGTTTATTGCTCATTGATTTTTCTGATGCCACAGGATCAATAGGAGTGTAAGCCCTGTAGGCCTCCATAAGCCTCTCCAGGAACTGTGCTGGAGCCTCTGTCTGTCCCTGCAAAACCTTTTGACAAATTTGTAGGCCTTTTTGCAGTGGCCTAGAGATGCCCCCCCATAAGAATCTGGCAATGGAGTCTGAGTGACTCCCTACCTGCAGGGGTGTTGGGATCCCAATCTGGGCGACAGCAAGGGAAAATTTCCTTGATCACCTCAGGATCCTCAGTAAATCAGCCATTTTCAGCTGGTATCCATGGAGAGGATCCAGGTGCATTCCTCAGTGGTGAAGAGGGTGAGAAGGAGTTGTTAGACATCATCCCAGTGGGCTGGTAAGAAAGATAGTCTCCTTGAGCCCAATTAAAGCCTGGGGTTTTTCAGAGAAAGGAGCATTTTGTAATAAAGAAAACTGCAGCCAGAGGAATCCAGCAGGGCCATAGCATGGAGGGGAAGGATGGCAGGGGTTGTAATATGTGTGGGGGGAGTAAGGAGTGGCCATAATATAGGATACCCAGTCAGGGTGTAGTGGGTTTCCAAAGATCACAGCCTGAACAGAAGAAAGTTTGTTAACATCAAAGGACCCAGTGTGTGGGTGGGGGCAGTCACCATCAAAAGAAGGCCATTTGAGAGAACAAAGGGTATAGAATTTCCCTGAATAGACAGTGTCTCCAGAGATTGCAGCCACCTTCTGGAAATCCTTAAAATGAGAAAGAATTAAGTCAAGGGGAGTGTCTTCAGATGGAGGGGATTGACCCATGATGGAAAAGAAAAGGATTATACCCAAATAAAGACAAACAAGAAACAGATCGGGCAGATCCATTCAAGACTTGACTGACACAGAACAAAAGTGCTGCGTGTCAGAGATTCACTGTGAGAGCAATTAGGGTTGACACTGAAGGCCCTGAGGGCACAAGCGGTCAACCATTCAAATGAAGGGGCGGGGCATCCCCCATCCTCAGGTTCAGAGAGTAATACTGTATCCAGTTTCTCTCCCTTGAGCCCCCAGAAGTCCAGACACCCAGAACAGAAATCAAAACAGACTCACCATGGGAGAAACCAGATCTGATGGCGCTGGGCACCAAACGGAGAACAAAAAAGACAGGAAAACAGACTGGGGGTCTTTTAGGGAATACCCGATGAGCCCCCAAAATGTTCAGGGTCCGAAGAATTCCCTGAATTGACCACTCAGACACTGAGACTCAAGAAAACTTAGCTGCTTTATTGAGACCCACTGGCCAGGGACACAGGCAGGCTCAGGAGCTGCACTGTGATCCAGAGCATTCTCCTTCACATGCATACACATAAAATAAAAACAATAAAAAAAAGTATAAACCAATGTGAATAAGCTTCTCAGTTACTGAAAATTTGTTATTCAAGTGCAATTAAAAAATCAACCAGATCAGAACATAGACCATCACCAACACCCAGAGGTTGTGGCTCAACCCCCATCACCACAAAAATAAATACATATATTTCTGTTATATATTTATTTTCCTTATAGTTCTATTTTGGCTTTAATATCTTCAGCCTAGATATGAAGCAAATTTAGAATTGTAAGATCTTTCTCGAAGATCAGCCCTCTTTATCTGTATTAGGACTTTCTGCCTTACACTCACTCTGCTGTATTATTAACATAGGCATCCAGATTCTGTTCTTTCGATGTCTTTTTCTTTCCTTTCACCTTTATTCTTTCTATGCTCTACAATTTAAGGTGTATCTCTTTTACAGTTAGATAGTTAGATTTAAAAAATCTAGTATAGGGCCGGGTGTGCTTGTGCACACCTTTAGTCCCAGCACTCTGGAGGCAGAGGCAGGCAGATCTTTATGAATTTAAGGCCAGCCTGGTCTATAAAGTGAGTTTCAGGCCAGGTGGGGCTACAGGGAGACCGTATCTCAAAAAGACAAAACAAAACAAAACAAAACCTAGTTTAGGGTTAGAGATATGGCTCAGTTCATAAAGTGCTTGCCTAGCATGCATGAAGTCCTGGGTTTGATCTCCAGACCTGTATAAAACCAGGCATAGTGGTACACACCTGTAATCCAGCACAGTGGAAGCAGGAGGATCAGAAATTCAAGGTTTTCCTTGGCTGCATAGCAAGTTGGAGGTCAGCATAGGCTAAATGGGACTATTTCTCAAAAGAAACAACAACAAAACCAACAAAACACACCAAATAAATAAATAAATAAATAAAGTAAAAACCTGAGGCTGGAGAGATGAGAGATGGCATCTTTGATAAAGTACTCACTGTGCAAGCACAGAGACCTTCTTCTGAACCACAGGACCCACTTATAATCTTAGCACAGGGATGAACACTTGTAATCCCAGAGCTGGGGAGATGAAGACAGGAGAATCTGTAGTGTGTGCTAGCCAGACAATCTAGCAGAATCAGTGAGCTGTAGGTTCAGTGAGAGAACAGAAGAACACTTATCTCCTTATCTCAAGAAGTAAGGTGAAGAACAGTTGAGGCAGACACCCAACTACACATGCACCCACATGTACATGTTCACTTACACACACATATATGCACAAAAAACCCCACAAATAATTTAATCTAATAATCTTTTTAGTTTTTTGTTGGCTGAGAATTTCATACATGCATGTAATATATTTTGATCAAATCTACCCCTTCCCCTCTAGGCCCTCCTCTGTTTGTCCCCCCAGCTTTTCCCTCCCACCTTCATGTGCTCTTTTATAAAGTACTGAATCCACTTAGTGATGCCTATATGTGTATGGATGTAGGACCATCTAGTGGAGCATGGATAACTTCTCAAAGCCTGCATCCCTGAAGAACAGTGGCTTTTCCTCCCCAGCAGCTATCAATTTCCAATAGCTCCTCAGAGAGAGGTGGAACTTTATGAGTTCTTATCCATGCAGGGATTTTGCCTGGCTTGATCTTGTGCAGGTCTTGCACATGCTGTCACAGCTGCTGTGAGTTCCTGTGTGCATGTGTCTTGTCTAGCAAATACTGTTTCATTGCAGGTGTCCATTACCTCTGCCTCTTACAATCTTTTTGCTCCCCTCTTCTACAATGATCTCTGAGCCTTGTGAGAGAAAGGGTGTGATATAGATGCCCATTTAGGACCGAGCCCTCCAAGTTTCTTATTTTCTGCACATTGACCAGTTGTGGGTCTCTTTTTAATTTCTATCTAGTGTAATAAGAAGCTTCTCTGATGATGTTAAAATTTCATATCAGACACACAACCAAAAAAAGGAAGTCAATAAGCCCAGGTCACATTGCAAAAATACAAATATATTAATAAAACAAGATAATGTTTTCTGCACTATACAAGTGCACCTACCTACAGGCTAAATGAAGTAACAAAGATCATGCAGGATTTGAAAAGTGAATTAAGGAAAGAGATGGAAATATTGAAAAGAACTCAAGCTGAGATGAAGATAGAATTTAAAAATCTCAATAACCCAATTAGAAAAGAAGGGGAAGGCTTATAAGCAGAACAATTCAAGAAGAAAACAGACTATCAAGACTTGAAAACAAAGTCAGAGAACTGGACTGCTCAAGCAAAAAAAAAAAAAAAAAAAAGAAAACTTGAGGGGAAAAAAACACCAGGAATTGATTGTGCAGAAGCTGTAGGGCACCATGAATTAAGAAAATCTATGAATTATAGGCATAGGAGAGGGACAAGAAGATCAAGTTAATGCTATTGACCGGAACTTCAATAGAATTATAGAAGAAAGTATCCCTAAATTAAAGAAAGATGTACACACACAAATATGAGAAGCATAAAGAACACAAAATAGAACAAGAAAAGAAACTCCCCAAGGCACATCACAGTAAAAACACTAAACATACAGACCAAAGAGAGGGTATTGAAAGCTGCATGAGAAAAATAAGTTACATATAAAGAAAGATGCAGCAGAGCAACAGCTGGCTTTTCAATCAAACTTTAAAAGCCAGAAAAACCTGGAGCAATGTATGCAGAGTTCTAAATGACCATAGATGCCAATCCAGACTGCTTTATCCATCAAAACTCTTGGCCATTGTCGAAGAAGAAAGAGAAATCTTCCATGATATAAACAGGCTGAAATAATTCATGTCCACAAAACCAAGCCTACAGAGAGTACTGGAAGCAACCTGGTGGACTGAAGAAAATGCTAACCATACCCAAGAGGCTACAGAAAGAAAACAAATGAAGCTATAATTACAGAAATGCAAAATAGGACTAAGAACACAAACAGAAAACAAAATGACAATAACCAACACACATCTTTCAATAATAACTTTAAGCATCAATGGCCTCCACTCCCCAGTCAAAAGACACAGGGTAGTTGAATGGATTAAGAGACAAAATCCATGTTTTTATTGCCTTTAAGAAATTCATTTTACCTTCAAGGTTGGGCATCCCCTTAAAGTGAAAAGGTGGAAAAAATATTCCAAGAAATTGGGACCAAGAACCAAGCAGGCATTGCTATCCTAATATCTGACAAAATGGACTTCAAACTAAAAGTAAACAGAAGAGATAAAGAAGGTCACTACACTCTGATCACAGGAACAATCAACCAAGAAGACATTACAGTCATAAATATATATGCAACAAATCCTTGGTGCACCCAATTTCATAAAAAAAGAATGCTATTGGGCTTCAAGACACAAATTAACTTCAATTCAGTAAATAGAAGGTGACTATGATGCCCAGTTTCTCTAATAGACAGGTCATCTGGACCAAGAATAAGCAGAGAATCATCAAATGGACCTAACAAATATCTACAGACTATTCCACTCAAGCATCAAAGAATACATATTCTACTCAGCAGCCTATGGAAGTTTCTATAAAATATGCCACATACTAGGACACAAAAAAAAACCCCAACAAATATTTTTAAAATGAAATAATTCCATGTATCCTATCTGACCATGGTGCAATAAAGCTTAAAATCAATAGCCAAAGAAGCTCTAATAACTATATGAAGTCATGAAGATTAAACAACACATTACTGATTGATGAGTGGGCCAAAGAAGAAATCAAGAGAGAAATAAAAGTATTTCTTGAATTAAATGAAAATGAAAACAATATAACAAAATATCTGGAACACAATAAAAAAATCCTAAGAGGGAAATCTATAGCTCCAAGTACTCATATTAAAAATCAGAAAGAGCACAAAGAAATGACTTAATGATGGAACTCGAAAGTTTGGAAAAACAAGGGCAAACCAAGCCCAAACCCAGCAGACAAAAAGAAATAATAAAAATCATAGCAGAAATCAATGAAGTAGAAACAAAAAAATCAATGACTCTAACAGCTGGTTCACTGAAAAGATGAACAAGATTGATAGACCTTTATCCCACCTTACCAAAAGAAAGAAAAAGCAGTCTCAAATCAACAAAATCAGAGGTAAACAGGGAAACATTACAACAGATACCAAAGAAATCCAGAACATTCTTTTTAAAAAATATTTATTTTTATTTTATGTGTATGAGTGTATTGCCTGCATATATGTAAGTGCACCCATGTCATGCAATGCCCATGGAGGTCAGAAGAGGGTATTGAATACCCTGGGACTGGAGTTACAGATCTTGTTTGCCACCATGTGGGTCCTGGGAATTGAACCTAGGTCCTCTCCAAGAGCAGCCAGTGTTCTTAAGTGCTGAGCCATATCTCAAGCCCCAGAACTAGAACATTCTAAGGGAATACTTCAAAATGTATACTCGATTAAATTAGAAAATCTAAAATAAATGGATGGATTTCTACATTCAATCAAACCACCAAAATTAAACCAAGAAGAGATCAACAATTTAAACAGACCCATAATAAATAAGACAATAGAAACAGTAATACAATCCAGAACATTCTAAGAGGATATTTCAAAAATGTGTAATTCGTTAAATTTAAAAATCTAAAAGAAATGGATGAATTTCTAGATTCAACTGAATCACCAAAGAAGAAGAGGTCAACAACTTAAAGAAGAGGTTCACAGTTGAATTAATACAGTTATACAATATTGAACTCAGTATAAACCCTGTAAGACATAAAATTGAATGAGTTTTTATCCTTTAAAAAAGATCTCCATTTCATTTTAAAATATACTGTTTCCTACAGATAGACTCATTTTTAATGCTACCAACTAAAAAAGCCCAAGTCCAGATGGATTCACAGCAGAATTTTATCAGACCTTCAAAAAAGTGTTACAGCCAATACTGCTTAAATTATTCAGAGATACAAACAGAAGGAGAACTCTCACACTCCTTTGAAGCCAAAATTATTCTAATACGAAAACCAGGTAAAGACACAACAACAACAACAAAGAAAACTACAGGCTAGTATAACTAAGGAACAGAGAAGTAAAAATTCTCAGTAAAATATTTGCAAACCACATGCAGGCATATATTTAAAAAAAAAAAAAAAGAAAGAAAGAAAGAAAAGAAAGAAAAAAAGGTCTTCCGGGACTGCAGGGGTGGTTTGGAAGTTAAGAGCATTGACTGCTCTTGCAGAGGAACTGGGTTTGATTCCCAACACCCACATGGCAGCTATCAACCATCCCTAATTCCAGTTCCAGTGCATCTCACACCCTCTTCTCTCCTCCGTGGGCATTGCACAATACAGGTGCATCAACCTACATATAAATGAACTTCAAGACGAAAATCATATGATACTCACAATAGATACAGAAAAAAAGCTCTGACAAAATCCAGTATTCCTTCAAGATAAAAGCCCTAGGGGGGAGCGGTGGGGGTGGGGGGATTATACTAGAGGGAAGATACCTCTCTGTAATTAAGATTGTATACAAAAAACCTGCAGCCAACATCATTTTTTTTTAAAACTAACCACATGATTAGAAGAAGCATTTCATTTCAGCTTTAACATATTCAATAACAATTTCCAGAGCAAAGATACATCTTTCAAAAGTGGCTGTAAATTTTTAGGTTCACAGTTGAATTAATACAGTTATACAATATTGAACTCAGTATAAACCCTGTAAGACATAAAATTGAATGAGTTTTTATCCTTTAAAAAAGATCTCCATTTCATTTTAAAATATACTGTTTCCTACAGATAGACTCATTTTTAATGCTACTAACAGATGTTTACATATGTGTCTCTAATCTCTATGTATCTGATTTATGACTAGTCACAGAAGTTACATTCGGATCCTTCGGACCTGAGTATGGATATAAAGTTATCAGGTAGATTTCAATGGTAATGTTTATCACCTCTACTAATTAACAAGAAGTAGATTTTTATGCTTCCTCCTCAAATATAACTCATTTTTTTATTTGTTGATTTTTGTGTGTGTATTTCACACAGAACATCCCAAACAATCTTATTCATCTATATGCCCACTTCCCAAATGGCACCCTTCCACAGCCTTCCCCTACCCCCACTGGAGCCCATAGATGCTGTCATCCCTGTTACTGTCCACTGTGTTGTCAGTGCCCCCAGCTGTTCCCCAGTGCTTGTCCATCTGCTGAATCTAGTCAGCCTATCTAGAGATCCTTGTTTTAGGAAGATCAGCTCTTCCTCATCTAGCAGCAAGCTATTGCCAATATTCTTTTAAATAAGATTGGGGTCTGTTGTTCATTTTCCCAGTTCTATGCTGGGTTACTGTCTGGGAATCTCTTGGGCCACCCTGGCCAACAACTCAAACGAAGGTATCTCCTGTCTGGTGTTTTCTTCAGTTGGCCCAAATAAATCAATTTATTTTTACATTTAAGGTTGATTGAGGATCTGATCCTTAGGTATCACATGGCCTTGGTAGGAGTCCCTGGCTCCTTTCTTATACCAGTTCCATCTATGTCAAGATAAGTCAAAGGTCCTGCTCGACTGTGGCTGGCTTCACTTGGAAGCATGAATGAGAGGTTTCCTCTGAGTTGACCCTCCTCTTTGTAGACTGGACACTGGTTCAAGACCATCTGGTTGGATCTCCATGGCCTCCTTGATCAAGAGGACAGGTGACTTACCACAGTTCAAGGACATTTTGAGAGGTGCTCATAGTCCCCTGGAACTTAGATGACCTATGAGGACAAGGTACAAAAACTGTCCTTTATGTCCCTCTGACCAAATTAGTATAGGCCTCAAAGTATGGCTGTTAAACATCCAAGAAGGTTAGTTTCACCAATCTGGTACTTTTAATTACCATATGCCATGTAGATAAATCTTGGGCAAAGACCAAACATTCTCAGATAAACCTTGCCTAGACAGATATATTCCTTGTTCTAGTTGTATGTATAATTTGTAAGTAGGTTGTTGGACTAATATGGTTCCCTCTGGTTTTTAAAAACTAGCTAGGCATTATTTATCTCTCACATTGTCTAACCCTTCCACCATGGTTTCCCCATTTAAGATGCCCCCATTTTTCCCATTTCACCCTTAATAATACCCTTCTCCTATGGTCCCACCTCTCTTGAGCCCCTTCTTCCCCTTTATCCCCAAGGTTCCTTATATAATCTTTCCTCCCCTCCGCCTTAAAATAATCCTATTTTTATCCATATCTCCCTTATTAACTCCTGTTTCCTACTGTTCTTCTCTTTCAGATTCTTTCTTTACGTTTACCTCCCTGGTTCCTTACCCTTGCCATGAGCTTTAGGTGTAGAGGTTGCATTGTAGATGCATCACTTAGACTTGAGAAATTCACAGACAATCTGTGTGTGACCAGTTGTGGAACTCTGTAATAGTCTCTGTTGCAAAAGAAGCTTCTTCGATGAGTGGATACTGGCATAATTGTCTGTAAATATAAGGATCCATATTTAACACATTCATTGTGCAAATGAACCACATTTTCATTATTCACTCATCAGTTGAGGGACACTTAGGTTGCTTCCATCTCTTAGCTATTGTGAAAAGAGCAGCAACAAACATGGATGTACAAGTGTCTCTGCAATAGGATGAGTTCTTTGGGTATATACCAAGGAGTGGTATAATGGGGTCAAATGGTAGGTTCATTTGTAATTTTTTTTTTTTAGTCTTTTTGAGACAGGGTCTTCCTGTAGCCCCAGCTGTCGTGAAACTCACTATGTAGACCAGCCTGGCCTTGAACTCACAGAGATCCTCCTGCCTCTGCCTCCCGAGTGCTGGGGTGAAAGGCGTGTGCCACCACGCCCGGCCATTTGTAGTTTTTTAAGAGTTCTCCACATTGCTTTCCATAGGGGTTGAACAAGTTTGCAGTCCCACCAGCAGTTGATGAGAGTTCCCCTTTCTTCACATCCTCTCCAATACTTGGTATCATTCGTTCTCTTGATCTTAGCCAGTCTGACTAGGGTAAGATGAAATCTTAAAGTGGTTTTAATTTGCATTTCCCTAACTACCAGTGATGTTGAATATCTTTTAAGATGCTTCTTAGCCATCCTTATTTCTTCTTTTGAGAACTCTCTGTTCAGCTCATTAGCCCATCTTTTTATTGGGTTACTTCATTTCTTGAGTCTTTGTTTTTTGAGTTCCTTATATATTATGGATATTAAACCTCTGTCAGACGTGTAACTGGTGAAGATTTTCTCCCATCCTGTGGGTTTTCTCTTTACTTCCTTGGTTGCTTCTTTTGATGTACAGAAGCTTTTTAGTTTAATGAAGTCTCATTTGTTGATTCTTGACCTTGTTTCCTGAGCAGTTGATGTCTGGTTTAGAAAATCCTTTCCAACACCTATATCTTGTAGGTTGTTGCCAATGTTTTCTTCTAACAGTTTCAGAGTTTCACACTTCACATTGAAGTCTTTGATCCATTTGTAGTTGACTCTTGTATAAGGTGAAAGATAGGGTTGGTTTTTTTTTTTGCAACTCAGTAATTTTTATTGCAACTGGAAGACAATACATCACAGAAACTTTATGGTAGGTCTGGGGAAATGTTATTTACAATAAATGATGAGGTAGTTTGTCTTTGGCAATATGATTACACATGAGGAATGCAAAATACAGTATGGATCCCTCCAAGTCCCTTGAGCTCAGCTGGTCATGCCCACATTGCGGCTTTAGGCTAATGCAAACACCACTCAACACCATTTTCTTTCTCTCGTGGTCCTCCCTTTCTGTTCATGATATTGGCAGTTTCATACAGAGAATAAAGAAAAAAAATTGGCTTCTGAAAAGATTTATTACTCTTGTAAATTAATTTGGCCCTGTAGGACTATTGGCCAGTAAAAGTTGGGCAACTCTAAAATTCAACCACAAACCTCTTGGTCTTCTGATTTCTTTATCACTGTTTTTGTTTTCTGTAAATAAACACAACTCAGAAAAGTTACATAATCAGAGCATTAAAAAGATGCCCAAGTGTAGATGCTTCCCAGATACACGCTGATACTTTATCCCCCCATGTTCACCATGGCAGTGCAGGCAGGGAGGACAGTGCAGAACTGCTTGACTGAGTCAGCTATGACCTTAGATGGTGTTGGGAAAAAAAATGAAATACCTTGATGAATGCTGTAAGAACTCTGCATTTTGATAGAAAACTCTGTTTAAAATGTTGATTTAGATTTACTTGCTAAGCTTGCCTGTTCTGCCTGATTTGTATCTACCACACATGGATGATTAACCTAGTTGAAATGCTAAGAATTGAAGTGCTGTAAACCTCCTTCCTGGACCCTGGACCCCAGACTCAGTTGATTTACAATGTGTCCTGTAGGCCTGTTTGCACATACCAGATAACCGATAAGGAACAAAGAGAAGGAAGTTGCACCAGGCTTACACCAGATCTAGCCTTCCTGGAAAAGATGTTTAACCAAAACTATAGCTTTTAGAAGATGTTTGAACAAAGTGTATGCTGAGGAATGCTTTTTGTGTAATGACTATGTGAGCCTATATAATCTGTACCTAAAACTGAATGGGGGTCGATCGTTCTGACCAGACTTGCATGTCTCAGGAAGCCGGTCGACCCCAGCTAGCTGGAAAGTAAAGACTCTGCTTGATTTTTACATCTCCAATCCCGTGTATTTGTTA
>NW_008342851.1:4251657-4252983 GCF_000622305.1 Nannospalax galili
AAAAAGAAAAAGAAAAAAAAATTGAAATACCTTGATGAATGCTGTAAGAACTCTGCATTTTGATAGAAAACTCTGTTTAAAATGTTGATTTAGATTTACTTGCTAAGCTTGCCTGTTCTGCCTGATTTGTATCTACCACACATGGATGATTAACCTAGTTGAAATGCTAAGAATTGAAGTACTGTAACCTCCTTCCTGGACCCTGGACCCCAGACTCAGTTGATTTACAATGTGTCCTGTAGGCCTGTTTGCACATACCAGATAACCGATAAGGAACAAAGAGAAGGAAGTTGCACCAGGCTTACACCAGATCTAGCCTTCCTGGAAAAGATGTTTAACCGAAACTATAGCTTTTAGAAGATGTTTGATCAAAGTGTCTGCTGAGGAATGCTTTTTGTGTAATGACTATGTGGGCCTATATAATCTGTATCTGAAACTGAATGGGGGTCGATCGTTCTGACCAGACTTGCATGTCTTGGGAAACCGGTCGACCCCAGCCGGCTGGAAAGTAAAGACTCTGCTTGATTTTTACATCTCCAATCCCGTGTATTTGTTATCTGGAGGGGACCCATCGAGTCACGGACCCTAACAGATGGCTTCAACATACATGCTCAAGAAATGGTGAATGCATCCATCACTGAAAGTGTGCTGCTTCCTCTAAAAAGGTGTGTGTGGGGAAATGGAGGAAACTCAGGCATGAAGAGATAAAATACAATTTCTATGTTTGACAGGTTTACCATATCGAAGTCTTTTGAGAATCCAATAGGGAGTATCAATTATTTGCAAAAGGGTAGAGAAGGCATGTTCTCCACTTTTGCAAATGAAACACGGTGGGAAAACACTGCTGTATAAATCCCAAATCAATAGTCTTGAGTTCAATGCTAACAAGACCGGAAGGATACCTGCGAGCATCTCACAGTAAGTCAGAAATGATCTTTCCACATCGGTCTGATTTCAGAAGCTCGACAATTAAGTGGCAGCACCATAGACATACCGATTTCGGCCGTGAAAGGCGGATTGCTTTAAAAATGGTGTTTTCTTTCCTTAATTTTTGGTCAGTGAAGCGAGCACTTGTTTGCTGAAGTGTGGAGAGTGACCAGGTCACATCCATCATTCATGATAAAGCAACCAAGTAGACAAGTCTGTTCTTAATTCAAGAATAACCAGCAGGAGAGAGAACACTGGGAGTTAGCCACCATGGCTGGCATTCTCTCAAAGGAAGAGGGGTTGACAGATGAGCTCACAAAGGTAGGCTGGTCTATACAGAACACCAAATGCTGTGTGTAAATCCTCATGAAATCCCAAGAAACAGGAATGCCACACAAT
>NW_008342851.1:4253065-4259142 GCF_000622305.1 Nannospalax galili
GGAGGACTTAACTGTCAACACTGGTAAGTCACAATCAAGAGGGGACATAGAGTTCCAATGTTTTCTTTTGGTGGCAAAAAATAAAATAAAATAAAAGGAAAATACTTCTCTTACAGAAACAGATATAAATTGCAACATCTGGGCAGCTGTGATCCACCAGAAAGAAATGAGTCCCAACCTGAATAAAGTTTGAAATGGAAAGTGAAATCACATTGAATTGAATCTAATCCCATACAGGAAACCCTCCCATGAAGGTCACCTGTCCCTAACTCCAACTTCAGGTTAAAAGCCCCTAAGGACAGGCTGGAGGCCCCAGGGCAGCACCAATAAAAGCCCAATCAGCTCCCAGCCAGGGTCTGCTGTTTCGTGCTCACGGCTGGGGGTCAGAGCCAACCACCCTTGCCTGGGCACTGTTCAATGCAATACCTCTTCCAGAATACCCTGTGGTAGGGACAGCTATGGCAAGCACTAGATATGCTGGAGGACTCTATAAGAAAAATCTATTCTTGGGAAAGGGCTCTGACCCATTCCTTCTTAAAAACTCAGCCCTGAGATAGAAACCTGCCAAGGCTGTTCTGGCCACATTCCCTCACGCCACCATCCACATGTGGGTTTGGTTCAGTTCTAGTTTTAGATAGATGGCTATACCAAAAAAACTCTTGAAAGTACATGGACAGGAGAGGGAGAGGGAAGTAGGAGCTTGTGGTATTATTATAAGGCTGGGGAAAAAAAAAATCTATGATGCAAACCCTTTCCACACAGCACTAGATAAAGAGAAAAGACAATTATAGTAGGGTAAAAATAATTGTCTATGTGTATTTCATCTAAGAAAAAAAGAGCAACAGTCTCTTTCTCTTAAATATGTCCAAGGGCCCAACAGCAAGTAGGTGTCACGGTGCTACATGTTCGCGGTTGTTTTCAAAGCATCTGTAAATATTGCTGTAGTTCCCCGTTCCCCCTCCCCCCTGCCCCATGTGAGTATGTGAGATACTGGAATGACACATGAACCACCACTTCTCCCTGCAGGAGAAATGAAAGCAAAAACACCACATCCCATAATGATGCTCAGGTGAATCTGTTAGACTAATGGATACACAGGCTAGTTTGGAAGCCAAGAGAACACCTGACATTTGGGAAGGAATTCTGAGACTAAAGTGAATTACACTTAAGCAAAATATTCTTTCACAAATAGGCTTGTGCTTAAATTCTCTACCGCTCTTAGAGGAGGGGAAAGAGGGGGTGCCTCCTGCCCCCTGGCTTGTTAAGGACGCAGACAGCCTCATTCTGCAGACTTTGCTACAAATAGCCACATACACATTGATACTTGGTTTTTGCCTCAACAGTCAAAATACAGAGTTAAACACAATTGAGCCATTGTTTTGGTGATGCATAATGTGTATGCCTCCCAAAACAGAAGGAAAATAGAAAAGAGTACCCTTACTAAAGTTTCCCCAACAAGTCTTCCAGAAGATTCCAACAAAGGTGCCAAGGGAGGCTCAGGAAAATAACACTTAGAAAGCTGCCTGATGAGGTATTTATGCAAAAAGAGTGGTTCTGGCGTTAAGAACACACTTGTATAAGATAGTTTTCTAGTTCTCAAAGAGATCAGAAAAGTAAATCACACACATTGCATTTTATTATTTTCTAAAAGAGGCCTCTGCCCCTTCAGAAAAACGAAATGAGGGGAGACAGCCCATGTGGGGGTTTCATTGGAATCACACACATTGCATTTTATTATGTTCTAAAAGAGGCCTCTGCCCCTTCAGAAAAACGAAATGAGGGGAGACAGCCCATGTGGGGGTTTTCATTGGAAGAAGTCCCCTGCCAGAAACAGCACTGACTGTTCATTACCTTTGCCTTCAGGAGAGAAGTCCGAGTTCTGTCATCTTGGGGGTAGGGAGGATGGTCTTTTGGACTTGGTTCCATGGCAACACAAATCAAGGTGTGGCTCAGGTTCCATCGCTGTGGATGGCTTTTCCGGTGTCAGATGTTTGTGGGGAAAGAGGGATCAGAGCACTGCAGAAAAACATACCTGTGCTCCCATCCAACCCTGAACCAACATGCTGGAAGGGATCAGGTTCAGGGTCAGGTGTGCAGGTAAATCTAACCTGCCATGCAGGTGTAGACTTTTCTAGGTTCTTTCCCCAGCTGCTCTCAGAATAGGTAGAGGGAATGTACCAGATATCCCCCTATCTGTCCTGGCTGAGGCAGTTGCCATGGTAGCTGGTCCTAACAGGTGTGTGTAGCTTCAAAGGCCCACCATCCTCCTGTTTAAAAAGATCAAGATCACCCTCCCTTTCCCAACCATCAGACCCTGAGCCAGGGTAGCGGGTGCTTTTGTTTTTAAAAACTTCCCTCCATTTGGATGGAAGGCTATATCCTTTTAGAGATTTTTTAGAGATTTCCCTTTAGATCTTTTTTTTTTTTTTGGCAAAGGTAACAGAGTCTCTGGCCTGCGTGACATGGTCCAGTTGTCTAAATTCAGCTCTCACAATCGAGGCGGTCTTAGTGTCAGGGTAATTACTGTGCTGAGGGCGGCAGAGATGGCCAACCCCTCCTGATTGCAAAATGGCACAGTAGCTTAGAATATCTGGGGCTGGCCCATCTAACCCCCTTATCACTTCCTCCTTCAGGTGATCCTATCTCCTACCCTCACCCAATAAGGCCCATTAGCATGGTTCTCCTTCTGGTGAATTTGCATAATTATTCACTGCCTTTTTCCTAGAACCGTATCACGGTAATGATTTTCTCAAGTAAATGCCTCATAATTCTCTTGATTCTATCATACACACTATTAAGTTTGCCCTCAAATTATTGTGTCATGTTAAACACATACAGATAAAGAAGGACACAGTCTTCAGTAGAGAATCAGAGGGAGTTGGGGCTGACTGCAGACAGGGCAGTGTAGAGTTCAACCATCCAAGTGCCCTACCAGAACATGAAGATATTTTTATATTGCAGAGTAAGTTGTCCAACAGTCAGAATTTGTCCCTGAAGAAGGTTAAACCTTAAACACCTGCTTCAAAAAAATCAAAATAAAATAACAATGAAAGAAAAAGAAAAAAGGAAGATAAAGAAAGGAAAAGAAAGAAGGTCTAAGCCTAAGGGCTTAAAAATTAGAGGCATAGCCTTTTCTCTAGTAGCTATTATTTACCTTACAAGAACTTTGTTATTTTTGAATTTAAAAAAGTTTGTTTTTGTGATTTTTTTTTCTTTTTCTTTTTTTTCCTTTTTCTTCAAAGGAATCCATGCATTGTGGGTCAGAAATTTCTGCTGGCTACACTGGCTGAATGTGGAAATCACCGATTTATTTATTTATTTATTTATTTTTTGCAAAGATTGAGTCCTGACATTAATCACAAACCCTTTTTGAGGGCAGTATGAAGTTGTATTGTTTGCTCTGTTTTGCTTTTCATGTCCATCAATGCGCCCTTAATCTTTAAAAAATACACTAAAATACTAATGGCAGTTTCTGTAGCTCCCCCTCTCCCCCCAACATGGATCAGACAGTTTTGATAGAAAAGAATCTGTACCATTTTTTCCTTTCTTAACAGCTACTGTCATTTCTTGGGTATGATTGTTTCACTTTGGCAGTTAAGAAGACACAGCTTATTTTCTGTATGTGCTTTCTCTCAGTAGTGTGTGTGTGTGTGTGTGTGTGTGTGTGTGTGTGTGTGTGTGGAGAGACACACCCGCGGGTGTATGGTTTGAAATTCTTTCTTTATATAAAAAAAAAGAAAATAAGAAGAAACACATCTAAAATTATATATTTTTTTCCCTCTTTAGTCACTAACACGACAGGCTTATGGCTTTTGGAACATTTTCTTAATTTATAACAGAAGTCAATGATTAGCAACAGCTCTAAGAATTTATCCTGTTTTCCCTCTTTAGTCACTAACAGGTGACATTTCTGAATACTCCAGTGTTCAACTTGTGAGATGTTACCAGGTTCAAGGTTACCAAGCACAGAGGACTGGTGGCTGAGCCCCACACGGCAATGCCATGGGTGTTCCTGGCAGTGGGATGCCAGTTCCATGGCATGGGGCTACTTCTAGGGGACCCAGGGCTCTTCAGTCTCTCCGATGGCTTTCCTGGCTTCACTCTGAATACAACTGCAAGGGTATCCTGACTTTTAAACCTAAGGGTTGGGCCTAAGCAGTGACAACTCTGCATGTGTGCCTCCTAGGCGGCATACGTGTATTCGGTGGCATTAACGTTGACATCCCTGTGGATTCAGCCACGGGTTTCTGACAGGCTGCAGGAAGCAATGGTTAATTTTGGCTTTTGTCGGTTTTTGTCTTCGGATAATGAAAAGCTTTTGTAAAATGGCTGAGTGTCAATATGAGTTCTACGGCTTCAATCTCCTTTAAATATAAAATTCTTAAGGGTCTAAAAACAAAGGAGAGGGGGGCAAATAAAAAAAAAGGAAAGAAAAGAAAGAAAACCAAACCAACGAAAGGAAAAAACAAAAGACAAAAGAAAAAATTGCTGATATTGCCACTAATCATTAGAAACCTCTTGACATGCTGAGACCAAATGGCCGTTAGTTCAAAACAAATCAGTGACTTGTTTCAATGTTTTGTGGTTCCCTTTTGCTCTTTCTGTCCCTTTGCCAGTAGGATTGGTGATATTGTTCAAACAGGACCGAATCCCTGCCAAGTGCAGCAGTGACCCGGCTGCCTCTTTCATCTCCTCATCGTCGCTCTCGGGTCGCTTTTCTGTGCCTCTCTTTTTGAGGGGCAGCGTGTCACTGGGGACCTTCCTGGTCTTGGCCAAGTGCTGGCGCTTCTTGTGCTGGGAAACACAGCCGCTGTCCCCCAGGGCATCCTCCTTCTGGCTAGGTTTCCTGTCATCCTCCTCTGTCTCGCTGTGGCTCTCCTGGCTCTGGAAGCTTCCCTCACTGCCTTCACTGCCTTCCTGTCTCCCCTCCGTGGCAAACTCATAGTGGTCGTCGGCTGAGGAGGAGGAAGAAATGGAGTCGCTGACAGGCGAGGTGCTCTGGGCATTGGAGGACTTAGCACCGCTGCAGTTGTGATCCTCCTTGGGGTCTCCACTGACCACACGATGGCTCGCTCTCAGTCCGCATCCGGCAACTGGTGATGCCGTTCCTCATGGCTGCCGTCATCCCAATGGGAGTTATTGGCAAGGGGCGGACGCCAGGAAACAGCCCTCGGCTCAGAACTCGCGCTCCATTTTGTATCACTCCTGGAGGAACTTGCAGAAGGGCTCCGTTTCTCTTGAAGAAGGTACTGCCCGACCAGATGGGTAGACTTGATGTGCTTTGATATGCCTGAGGAGTGGGAGGTGGGTGGTAAGGTGTCTTTTTCAAAGCCGGAATTAGATTTTGTCTATACTCTGGGTCTACGCACCACAACGACCCTTTCCCAATACTCTGACTTCTCTCTTTGTCCACTTTCTTAAAACACGTATTCAATGACAAACTACGTCTCACTGAGTTTTTCCACCCAGCAGGGGCATTCGCAAAATATGGGAAATGTTCTAAGATCCAGTGTGTAGATATTCTTCACTGGCAGGCGCGTCGTTGGAGATTCCTCGATGGCCATAAACATGAGGCAGCTAAAAGAGTAGGGGGGCTTGCAGTTAGGGTTCTGCCTGGCATCGTAGGGCATGTCTGAGTGGGCAGGAGAGGGTGGGGTGTCATCGTCCAGGTCCTGGACCGGGCTCACACTCCTGAGGACCGACTCCCGGAAACTCTTCAGCAAATTCTTGCTCTCGTGCAGCCAGTTCAGGTTGGTCAGCTCTTCATCTTCCATGGTCCCCTCTTCTAATCTGATGTCAGGCAGAGGGAAGTCGAGGTCATCGTCTTCCTGGAGGGCCTTGGAGAAACCGCTGCCCCGGTAACACTGACTCAGTCCCCTGGATGCACTGATTCCTGAGCTTTCGGGCTTCTTACTGGCAGGCATGACTGGACCCATTTACGTGAAGGCTCCTGGCCGGAGCAGGCGCGGGGACCCGCGACCCTTTGGCGCAGCCGACAATGTTTGGCGGGCGCCCAGCGGGCATAGCTCGGGGGGCCGCGCTAGGGAGCCCGGGCCGGGGGACGGAGATGCGCGAGG
>NW_008342851.1:4259172-4263807 GCF_000622305.1 Nannospalax galili
GTGGGGGATGGGACTGGAGCGCCGGCTGAGCTCGCCGAATCCTTCCGCCGGCCCCACAGCTCTCCCTGTCCTGTCCCGCCTCCCGCTTGCCTCCGCTGGGGTGCGTCTGCCCGGGAGCCGAAAGATAGGTTTTTAGTTCCATTCTTCTACAGGTGGAGATCTGGTTTTGCCTGCACCATTTGCTGAACATGCTGTCATTCCTCCAGTGAATGTTCTTGGCCCCTTTGTCAATTATCAGGTGGCTGAAATTGCATGTACTCATATTTGGGTCTTCTATTTTGTTTCATTGATCTATGGGTCTAAGCCAACATCTTTCTAAATGGAGAAAAACTTGAAGCATTCCCATTAAAATCAGGAATGAGACAGGCTGTCCACTAGCTCAGCTCTTTTTTCAACATAGTGCTTGAAATCCTAGCTAGAACAATAAGACAAAATTTAAAAGATACTAATTGGAAAAGGTATAGTCAAATTATCCCTACTTGCAGATGATATGTGATATGATACATAAGAGATCCAAAATTTCCACCATAAAATTTCTAGAATAATCATCAACACTTTCATTAAAGTTGCAGGATACAAAATCAATTTACAAAAATCAGTAGCCTTTTCATATACCAATAACAAGCAGATAGAGAAAGAGATCATAACACTCCTATTCACAATAGCCTCAAAAATATAAGCCTAATCAAAGACATGAAAGATCTCTACAATGAAAACTTTAAATCTTTGAAGAAAGAGATTGAGGAAGACACTAGAAGATGGAAAAAACTCCCGTGCTCAAGGATTGGTAGAATTAATATTGTGAAAATGATCAACTTACCAAGAGCAATTACAGATAAAATGCAACCCAATCAAAATCCCCATGACATTCGTCACAGAAATGGAAAAAAAACCCCATAAAATTCATATGGAAGCACAAAAGATAGTCAAAATAATCCTGAGCAAAAAGAACAATGTTGGAGGGATTACTACATCAGATTTCAAACTATATTACTTGCTGTAATAAAAACAGCATGGTACTGGCACAAAAACAGCCATGCAGATTGATGTAACAAAACAGAAGACCCAAACATTAGTGCAAGCAGTTACAGACACCTGGTATTTGACAAAGATGCCAAAAATGCATACTGGTGTAAAGAACATCTTCAACAAATGGTACTGGATCTCCACATTTAGAAGAATGAAATTAGACTCATATCTATTACCCTGCACCAAAGTAAATTCCAAATGAATCAAAGACCTCAATGTGAAAATGCCAGTATTGCACCAATACAGATAATTTGCTGGGCATTTTCATCTTGGAAGTAATCAACAGCTATCTTATTGGACTTAAGGTCCTTTCAATGAGAGGGGATCCATGCATGGTACTGTTAGCAAGGTTGGAGAAGTCATAGACCCTAGATAGGAATCTACTACTGTCAATTCCTAGACCAACATAATTTCTTACTATATTCTAAATATGAATTCCTATATTCACGGACAAGTGTAGCTCTCACAACTCATCAAAATCTTTGCAGCAGATGGAGTCTATTACAAAGTTTCACAACTGGTAAAATGCAGATAATTAGTGCTTATGAGGTGCCCAACCCTAAGTGATATATCTACAATGCAACCTCTACACCCAAGGCTGAGGGAATATCGTGGAGGAAGGGATGGAAACAATGTAAGATCCAGAGGGACAAGACATCTGCTGCTAGTTAATACATACTAGACATGATAGGGAAGCTGCATCAATGAACTCTCCACAGTATTGTAGTCTAACAAGATGTGAATAGGGACAAAACCAGCTGACATGCCAAGGTGGATGAAGGAAATTTCATAGGGTCATACCTCAAGATGAGGAACTACAGGCAATCAATGGATGGATGTGGAGTGAGGGCGAATCAGTTTTCTCCAGGGACTAACTCTCTAAGAGGTTATCTAATTCCAGGTATACAGCTCTAAATACAGGTACACACAAGCACCACTAATGAACTCACTGTATTTTATGTGTGTGTGTATGTGTGTGTATTTATAAATCTATGTATATGTAACAATGATAATTACAAAATAGGGCAGAAAATTGTGAGAGAGGGGGATGCATGGAAGAAGCTGGAGGGATATTGGCAGGGGTGATCATAATGTAAATGCGATATTCGTATATGAAATTCTCAAAATAGAGATATTAATGAACTCTGTGTTTTTAACAGAATACCTAGTAGCATTATAGTTTTTAATCTATCAAAATAAACAAACCTAAGCATTAAAAAATAAATATTCAAATCTAGAATCCCCATATGAGAGAGAACAAATGGTATTTTTATCTATTTGCATTTAATAGGTTTATTATTGCAGTTTAATGTGTGTGTGTGTGTGTGTGTGTAGACAGGTCTCTCAATTAATAGTCCAGGCTGACTGTTAATTTGTGATCCTCCTGCATCAGGTTCCCTAGTGCTGAGATTACAGGTGTGTGTCATGTGTTGCCTCTGTGTGTTTTTATTTGATGTTTGTTTCTTTAATTGTCCCACAGGACATGTTTTTTTCTTCTCCTTCTTTCTTCTTTCCAACAATTATTGACTTATTAATTACACAGTCTCTTTCTTGAGGGTGGGGGTTTAAGCAGGGTCTACTCTGTAGCTCAGGCTGGCCTCAAACTCACTATATAGCTGGCTTCAAACTCACTCATGACCACGCTCCTAAGTCAGCTTCTGAATGCTGGCATTACAAGTTTTTGTGACAGTGCCTGGTTTAACTGTACATGTTTATTTGTTTAGTGTTTCCTTGGATAGTAAAATTTGTGTCTTTGAGTAATAATATATTAGTATATAAATGAATACGTTTACCACTTTATGAGATAGGTAAGTATGATGGCTAATCATAGGTGTCAACTGGATCTGGGATTAACTGAAATGAGAGAGATCTTCTTGATTGAATCATCTGAAGCTGGAAGACACACCCTAAATGTGGGTGTTATCTTCTGATGGCAGAGGAGAATGCCTGGCTTCTTGCCTTCTCTGTCACTGGTGAGTTCGTCTTGCTGCTGTAGACTGAAGACTAGCTGATCTTTTGGAATTCATCAGACTGTCAGCGCCAGATTGGGACTACTGAGACATCCATCCTCGTGGACTGAGTGACTAAGAATTCTCAACCTCTCCAGTGTGGTGTAGCCATTGTTGGACTACTCGGACTCTATCCTGTGATCTAAGCTGATAAATCTCTATACATATATATTCATTCTACCATGTTTCTTTAGAGAACCCTGACTAATACAGATTGTGGTATCAGGAATGGTTCTAGAGAAACAGAATTGAAAGGATGAATTTCTTTAATGGGCTTGTTAGTATTTGGAGCAGGTGCTCCAACTCAGAGTCTTCAGATAGCATGGAGAACACTGAAAATCCATGGTGTAGACTATTTGAAACAATTATGGAGATAGACCCATTTGAATCTCCTAACTCACCTCTTGTGAAGAGCAAGCCAGTAAGCAGCATTCCTCCATAGCCTGTACTCCAGCTCCTGCTTCCAGGTTCCTGCCCTGACTTCTAACCTTGGGCTCCCTGATGAACTGCAACCTGGGAGTTGTAAGCTGAATAAACCCTTTCCTCCCCAAGTTGGTAGTGGTCAGAGTATTTTGTCACAGCAATGAAAGAACAAACTAGAACAAAAATTGGACCCGTGAATCCTGGCTTCAGCAGAAGATGAGTTCAGTAATCAAGTAGATTGGATGACCCATTTTGTGGACTGTCAGCCTCTTTCTTCAGCTATCCCTGTCATTGCTCAATGGGCCCATGAACAAAGTGGCCATGGTGGCAGAGATGAGGTTATGCAGAAAAAATGGAATCCTGACATGTGGGATGGAGATGTGTGGGAGAACCCTGAGGAGGCTGAGGGTTTTGAATCCTCAGACTCTGAGGAATTTGATTCACCTGATGAATTAATCTCCCTACCCTTAGCAGTCTCGGTACCAATCTCTGTCCTAGTTTGTTCATTGCTATGACAGACCTGACTGGAGATTCTAGGTTTAATATGGAAGCTCATGCAGTTAAAAAAGGGGTGCTAAAAGTTTATTTGATTGGTTGGCTGAGGTACTTATCAAAAGATGCCCTACTGACAGAGAGCTGTAGATACCTGATATCACTTGGCTTAGTGTTGATGAAGGGATTGTAAGGCTCAGGCAAATTGGTATGCTTGAGTGGTTTGCAGCACAACAACAAATCCTCCACAATGGGAGGGCCCAGAGGACATGCCTTTTACTGATTTTATGAGATGGAAAGTACTGAGAGAGACACCAGAACGTTTGAAGAGCTTTGTTTTTGCTCTTTTCCTTATGCTGAATCTTGCAGTTGGAGATGCTGCTGCTAAATTCCGTAAATTAAATGCAAATATAATAGGTGTAACAGGACCTTGGAGTAGGGTCAGGTGGCATTATTGGAATTACCAAAGACAAGGATTTGAAAGATGCAGGGGTGGTGATTCTAACCACATCTCCCTTTAGCTCTCCTATTTGGCCTGTGCAGAAGACAGATGGGTCATGGAGAATGACAGTTAACTATTGAAAACTGAATCAAGTAGTGACTCCAATTGCAGCTGCTGTACCAGATATGTTTTCCTTACTCGAGCAGATTAATATGTCTCCTGGTACCTGGTATGCAGCTA
>NW_008342852.1:0-254 GCF_000622305.1 Nannospalax galili
ATTTTTGTCTTTGTCAATGTATGCTCCATATGCACAGGTTTCTTAAGAAACCAGAGAGGGCATTAGAAACCTTGGAGCTGGAGTTAGAGGCAGTTGTGAGCCACCTGATGTGTGTGCTGGGAATGAAACTTAGGTCCTCTGGAAGAACAGGAAGTACTCTTACCATGTAGCCATCATTCCAGCCCCCTAATATTCCTTATTTTTAATATTTTTCTTTTCTCCTCATCGTCCACAGTCCTGAGGGGATAATGGGA
>NW_008342853.1:0-1195 GCF_000622305.1 Nannospalax galili
CCTGAATGATGAATGGGTCAAAGGAGATATTAAGAAAGAAATAAAAGTATTGTTGGAACTAAATGAAGAAGACAAATACAACAGAACAAAACCTCTGGGAAACATTGAAAGCAATCATTGGAGGGAAGTTTATAGCTCTAAGTGCCTACATTTAAAAAAAGCACAAAGAAAACAAATAAATGTCTTAAAATTGCAAATCAAGACATTTGAAAAGCAACAGCAAATGAAACCCAAACCCAGCAGACAAGAAGAAATATAAAAAATCAGAGCAGAAATTAATGAAATCAAAACAAACAATCAAAAAAATCAGTGAATCCAAAGGCTGGTTCTTTGAAAATATGAACAATATTGACAGACCCCTAGCCCACTTAACCCATAGAAAGAAAGAGAATCTCCAATTCAACAAAACCCATATATTTAAAGGGGAAACATCACAACAGATACAAAAAAGATTCAGAACATTATATGGGACCATTTAAAAAACCTATATGCTACTAAATTTGAAAACCTAAAAGAAATGGATGGGCATCTAAAAGCATGGGAACCACCAAACTAAACCAAGAAATTAAGAGCTTAAATAGACCCATAACACATAAGGAAATTGAAACAGTAATACAAAACCTCCCGCTAAAAAAAGAGCTGGGAGCATTTACAGCAGATTTCTAACAAACACTTACACAATATCTACATGCAATACCATTTAATTTATTCAAAAAAGATAAAAATGGAAGGAAAACTTTCAAATTCATTCTACGAAGCCAGCATCACTCTAATACCAAAGTAAGGTCAAGATACAACCAGAAAAAGAAAACTATAGACCCATATCCTTAATGGACATAGATGCAAAGCTTCTCAACAAAATATTTGCAAACCACATAAGGACATAAAGAAAAAAGATCATCCACCGTGATCAAGTCAGCTTTATTCCAGAGATGCAGGGATGGTTCTATATACATAAGTCAACAAATGTCATAAATCACATAAATGGGCTCAAAGACAGGAACCACAGAGTCATGCCAATAGATGCAGAGAAGGCCTTTGACAAAATTCAACATCAATTTATGTTCAAAGTCATAGAGGAAATTGGACTGGAGCGAACATAACTCAACATAATTAAAGCCAATACAACATTCCCACAGCCAATATCATTCTAAATGGAGAAAAACTAGAGGCATTCACATTAAAATCATGAACC
>NW_008342854.1:0-730 GCF_000622305.1 Nannospalax galili
CACCCGTTTTTGTAACAGTGTAGAAATTTTAATTAGCAGGGGTGAGATGGGTTTGCCATCCATTTGGACAAAGGAACGACCTAGCCATGGGAGCAAATTAACAGCATAAATGCTGTCAGAATAAAGGTTGAAGGGTTTATCAATCTTATCAAGAGCCATATAGATGGCAAAAAGCTCTTTAAATTGTGGAGATTTATCAGATAGAGGTTGAAAATATATCATAGGTGGGTCATTAGGGGAGTCATATATAACCAATGCAGCCCACCTTTTTCCTCCATCTGTAAAGGCTGTAATAGTCTCTTTTATGGGTTTGCCCAATGCCACCCCCTTTTTTCCTCCATCTGTAAAGGCTGTAGTAGTCTTTTTTATGGGTTGTGGCAGAAGAGCCGAGGTGGGAGCCAGCGAAATACTGGAATAACTGACAGCCATTTATCTTTGGGATAGTGATTATCAATTTGTCCTGGGAAGCCTATTAAGGTAATTGAAAAAGAGGAGTGATGTTTTAGGAGCCATTGTACATCTGATAATAGGAAGGGGATAATAAGGGTATCAGGTTCTTTCCCTATAATTTGTAGGGTTCTCTCTCTTCCTTGATGAATCATAGATGCAAGAGTGTCTACTTCTGTAAGAAAGCGAGGAGCGCCCCCTACTGGCGTGTGAAGCCATTCTAGTATTCCAGGTGGCTGATGAATTGCTCCTACCATGGTGGGGGAGGAATTAAATATTAAGA
>NW_008342855.1:0-767 GCF_000622305.1 Nannospalax galili
TAGCAGATTCAACAACTTCAAAAATAAAATCTGACCAAGCCAAACAAAATCTAACCATCAGTAAAATTGATCCTCACCCCTCTCTTGCTGATTCAACAAGCCCAGATACTAATGCACAAATTTCAAAAGCTTCCAAAAATTCTCAGGTAAAACCTCCTCCCCCTCCACCTCGGCAACCTCAACTGCCTCCTGTGGAGACATGCCTCACAGTTACAGAGCAGCTATGTAACCTTAGAGACAGTGAAAGCTGCCAGCCTCAAAATTTCCAGCCTCAGAGGTCTCAGGACCCCCAAAATCCACCAGTAGAGGCTTTTCCTGTTAATTTGCAAATAACCAGACAATGCCTTAGCCTGGTACCCACTTCCAGCTGCTGAACTTAAGGAACTGTGCCAAGCTGTGTGGGAAGATGGCATTCATGCTCCTTGGACTAAATCTATGTTACAAACATTTAATACTAACCTGCTTTCTCAGGATTGGAGAGACATCTGTAGATCCACCCTCCCCAGTCCATTATTTGTACAATGGGAAGCCTTATTTAGAGATGAATGCTTAATGCAAGCTAAAAGAACTCATAATGAACAGTTAAGACCTCAACCAGGGCAGGATCCACCACCTGGATTTATAGATTGGAATTATGACCAGCTTTTTGGCCAGGGTAATTTCTCCACAGGAGTTCAGCAAGCTGCAATTCCAGCTGGTTGTATAGAGCAGGTTTTCCTATGTGCCCTGCAAGCTTGGGACCGCTTAACACCATTGTCCCATGGGCC
>NW_008342856.1:0-1968 GCF_000622305.1 Nannospalax galili
CATGACCTAGAGGATCAATGCTTACTGAAGAGTGTGCATATATGTGAAGAAGGAAAGAATTAAAGAATGAAAGAAAGGAAGAAGAAATCAAGGAAGGAAGGAAGGAAGCAAAGAAGGAATAAGGGTACTATAGTTATGTTTTATGTTTTGAATGTATATTATAGAAGGAAAACATGCCTTGTGGCTGAAAAACAGGCTTAAGGGTAAGTGCACTTGCTGGCAAAAAAAGGTAACCTGAGTTCAAATACCCAGCATCTTCAAATATCAGGTATGGCCATATACACCTGTAACCCCAGCAGTGGTGTATGGAGGCAGGAGAATCTCTGCAACACTCTGACTAAAAATTAAGAGAAATGGTGAACCTGAAGTTCAGTGAGAGGTCCTGTCTTGGAAAATAAGATAGAGAAAAACGGAGGAAGACTCCCAGTGTCTTCCTATGGCATCCACATGTGCATACACACCCACCTAAGTATGTGTGCACACATAACACACACACACACACACATACAGCTCATTTTCTAGTACCTTACTGCATTCTTATGATATCCCTATGCGATACATACACAGGTCTTGAAGTAATTATATTGTGATATTCTTTCCTATATGGCACTAACATAACCTCTCAAAGCAAATTAAAATAATGAAGTGTTGATGAAGGTGCTATGGCTTTTGCCTTCAATCTGAACCATGGTATTATGTGATGAGAAGACACTGGGATTCCTTGGAAGACCTCAGGAGCTTTTCTTTGTAGTGAGTAGTCAGAGTAAAGGCACCTACCATGTTACTGCACAATAACAGCCCAAGAGAGGGGTTGTGAAAACGGTTCACTGGATAAAGCACTTGTGCAGGAATGAGTACCCAGAGTTCAGATTCCCAGGGCCCACGTAAATGCTAGGCAGGCGTAGTAGCCACTTGTCATCTCAGCACTTTGGAGGCAGAGACAAGCGATAGCTGGGTGAGATTGCTAGCTAGATTATCTGGAATTAGAGAGCTCCAAGTTAGTCAGAGATCCTACCTCAGTAAATAATGTACAATAGAGTTATGGAATATCCTCCAAAATTAAATAATTGAACCACTATAATATACATCAAATTCATTATTGTGGGAATGTTAAAAATGAAATCAGTGTGTGGAAAGGACTGCTGCACATTGAAATTCAACACATCACTTTTCACTATAGCTAAGATATAGAATAAATCTAAGTATACATTGATAATTAAAGAAAATATTGTATAGATGCACGATGAAGTACTAGTTAACCTTAGAAGAAAGTACTTTCATTTGTCATACTCTACATAAAATTGGGGGACATTAGGTTATGTTAAAAAGTCGCGAGGAGAAATACCTTAGCTGAGTAACTATTGACAGCCAGTAGTTGTTGGGAAAGGGAAAGCCAGTTTTCATTAAGGGTGTGACACTAGATAGGTTTACCAAGCTGCAGTGGATTGAACCACACCAAAGGGCATTTCGGGACAGAAACTTGACTCAGTGGGCTTTAATGTATATGACAGAGTACATGAAATCAAGTGGGAGCATTGAGAGTGGTGCATACAGGAGAAGTGTCTAAGTGTGATGAAAATAAATTTATGAACATTGCAAAAATCTGATTAAAAATAACTCTTCAATTTAAAAAGTGGCAAAGTGATATCTTGTCATTTGGGTATCTTACTCCTTCAAATGATAGCAATATCAGGTTCCCCTAATTGACAACTCTATAGTATCAATTGTCCAAATATTTTTGCCATGTGGTGTATGCTCTAACATACTTCTGCAACTTGATTTACTATAAAGTGATTTTGATCATGTCCCTTAGAACATCAAAAAATTCCCTTTTTGAGATCCCATTACCGTCACAAATAGCATTACACTAGGAAACTAGGAATTCCCTCCTTTAGCACTTGTTAAGTCTGAAGCTAGTCTGTGTGTTTGGGAAAATAAGTGGCAACTTTCCAAATATATACAACCAAT
>NW_008342856.1:2534-4269 GCF_000622305.1 Nannospalax galili
GAAGTCCTGTCTTGCAAAATGAGATAGAGAAAAATGGAGGAAGACTCCCAATGTCTTCTTATGGCATCCACATGTGCATACACACCCACCTAAGTATGTGTGCATACATAACACACACACATACACACTCAAGCAGCTAATTTTCTAGTACCCTACTGTATCCTTATGATGTTCCTATGAGATACAGAGGTCTTGAAGTAATTATATTGTGATATTCTTTCCTATACGGCACTAACATAACCTCTCAAAACAAATTCAAACGATGAAGTGGTGATGAAGGTGCCATGGCTTTTGCCTCCAATCTGAGCCATGGTATAATGTGATGAAAAGAGACTGGGATTCCTTGGGAGACCTCAGGATCTTTTCTTTGTAGTGAGTAGTCAGAGTAGAGGCACCTACCATGTTACAGCACAATAACAGCCCAAGAGAGGGTTTGTGAAAATGGTTCAGTGGATAAAGCACTTGTTGTGCAGGCATGAGTACCCAGAGTTCAGATTCCCAGAACCCACGTAAATGCTAGGAAGGCGTGGCAGCCACTTGTCTTCTCAGCACTTTGGAGGCAGAGACAAGCGATCCCTGGGTGAGATGGCTAGCTAGATTATCTGGAATTATAGAGCTCCAAGTTTGTCAGAGATCCTGCCTCAGTAAATAATGTTCAATAGAGTTAAGGAATATCCTCCAAAATTAAAAAATTGAACCACTAATATACATCAAATTCATTACTGGGGAAATGTTAAAAATGAAATCAGTATGTGGAAAGAACTTCTGCACATTGATGTTTAAGACATCACTTTTCACTGTAGCTAAGATATAGAATAAATCTAAGTATACATTGATAATTAAAGAAAATATTGCATAGATGCACAATGAAGTACTAGTTAAACTTAAAAGAAAGTACTTTCATTTGCCATACTGTATATGAAACTTGAGGACATTATGTTATGTTAAAAAGTCATGCAGAGAAATGCAGAGATCACATAATCTTGGTTAGTTGTACAAAGTTAAAAGGTTGAGCTTATGCAGGCAGAGAAAAGAATGATGGATAATAGAAGATTGGGGTTGTGGGAACTGGAAGATGTTGGTTGAAGGGGTTAAAATATGTTAGGCAGGAGGATATTGCACAGCATGGTAGCTTTACTTAGTATAATGAATTACATACCTGAAAAATTCTGAGAATATATTTAAAGGGTTTTCTTTTGTAACAAAATTTATAAGTTTATGACATAAAACATTTAACAGATTTATTTAGCCATTTCATGATGAATACACATGTCAAAACATCCTGTTATATACCATAAACATATATACATTTTTTATTGAAAATAGATTAAAAAGTCTTTGCATGGTTCAATGGAGAATGGTGGCTGCTGTTTGCACTAAGTGATTGACACCATGGTAGAAAGAAGGATATATCTCTTTTCTGGTGTGGTATGTACTTATAGCAGCCCTCATAGCATACTATGTGCTACATTCACCTATTTTCATAATCTTACTTTCCTAAATAGCCAGCACTAAAGTCCCACACACTTGACTTTTGTCCCTTTAGTTACAATGAAATCATGAGCTGACAGTTTAACTTTGCATATCTGTACCTCAGTTCCCTTATTAATAAGATGAGATAAATTGTGGCAATTACTACATGTGTTTTTCCCTTTTCTCCACAACCTTGGTAGAACATATTATCTTTTATATAATGGGCATTCTTACAGATATTAAGTGATAGTAAGACTATGAA
>NW_008342856.1:4448-7881 GCF_000622305.1 Nannospalax galili
TGCTGTGATAGAAACACTGGCCAAAGCAATTTATAGAAGCAAGAGTTTATTTGAGCTTATGGTTCCAGGGGAATTACAGTCTGTCATGGCAGGGAGGCATGGTGGCTGGAGGTGGCTGGAGCAGGAGCAGCAGAAGGGAAGCTCTCACATCACCATGCAGGCACAGGAAGCAAGAGATGACTGGAGGTCTGGCAAGGCTTAAGAACTCTCTAAGCCCAACCCCAGTGACGTGCTTCTTCCAGGATAGCCACACCTTCTAAAACCTCCCAAAACAGCGCTATGATCTGGGGACAAAATGTCCAAACACTTGGAGGCTATGGGGGACATTTTCATTCAAACCACCACATTCCACCCCCTGGCCCGCATAGGCTCATGATCATATGAAATGCAAAATGCATTTAGTCCAACTTTTAAAGTCCCCATAGTCATTATCAGTCTCAGTACTATTCAAAAGTCCACAGTCCAAAGTGGATTTAGGAAAATATCTTAACTGTAAGCCTCTATAAAATCAAAAGACAAATTATATGGAATTGAATACATATTACCATTCCAAAAGGGATGAATGGAGGCATAGTAAGGAATTACTGGACCAATACAAGACCAAAAATCAGCAAGTCAAACACCAAATCCAGTAGTTCCACATCCAACTTCTTTGACTTTATTCCAAAGGGCTTAGATGGCTCAGCCTCTTTAGATTTGCAGCATGCAACATACATCTCTTTCTTGTTCTGGTACCACTACCTGTGTGCAGGTCTTCTTGGCAGATGCCTCACAGCTCTGGCATCAAAAAAGTCTTGCGGAATCCATTGCCAACCAGGCTTCACCTTCACAGCTTCACTCAATGGCCAACCAGTGCCTCTTCTAGACAAAGGAACCTCTGCTTCATGTTACGGGGCCTCCAAGGATCTCTGAAACGTTGGGGAAGAACTGATGACCCCTTCCCTCTTCCATCTTTCATGCCTCTAAAGCAAGCACCAGGTGAGCAACACTGCCAAGTCTGACAGCAAGTTTGAGATGGACCCCAAGCTGCTTTATCCGTCTTAGAAGCTTTTCTCTTCAGTGGTCCCTGCAGCATTTTTCTTTCACAAGTTGGAGGCTTAACTGGATGTGGTCTTGCCATGGAGGCACTCTCTCCATTGTTCAAGTTTGAATCCCTAGGCTCCTCCTTAATCACTTTAATCTCGTTGTCAATGGGATCCTCTCCATCACATGCCAAGGCTCCCATATTTGTCTTCCTAAGGCTCTTTTTCAATCCATCCTGTCCACTCTTTATTTCTTTCTGCCCCATTTGCTCTTTTTCCCTGTAACCCATTTGCTCTTTTTCTGTGTAAATCTGTATAATATTCACCATTAATGGCTACACCACCATTTCTACATTAGGTTGTTTTGAAATTTCTTCCAACAGACAAATTAGTCCATTGCTTTTCAACTTAGCCCCAGGCAATCACTTAGGTCAAGTGCAGGCTCCAGACAGACTCTTTGCCAACATCTCCCAAGTGCTGTTTAAGTCCTTATTTCCCACGGGAACTACATTGTTCTCATCACCACTTTCTTCCAAGCCCCTACTAGAATGGCCTGTTAAGCTCCACTCACAGCAATCAAGGATTTTCCTAGGCCAAACTTCCAAATTGTTCCACAGTTTTCCAAACCCCACATGTTCAGGTTCTTCACAGTCAACACCCCACTCCTGGTACCAATTACTGTACTAGTCACTTTTCTGTTGCTGGGATAGACACACTGACCAGAGAAATTTATAGAAAGAAGAGTTTATTTGAGCTTACAATTACAGGGGAATTACAGTCGGTCCTGGCAGGGAGCCATGGTGGCTGGAGATGGCTGGACCAGTAGCAGTAGAAGCTAAGCTCTCACATCATCATGCAGTCACAGGAAGCAAGAGAACAACTCGAGATCTCACAAGGCTTAAGAACTCTCTAAGCCCACCCCAATGACGTGCTTCTAAAACTTCCCAAAACAGCGCCATCATCTTGGGACAATATGTCCAAATACTTGGAGCTTATAGGGGACATTTTCATTCAAACCACCACAGTTAGGGTTAGTACTAGGCCTAGGGTTAGATTCAAGGTTAGGGTGATATTTAGGGATAGAATTAACATCACAGTTAGGGCTATGTTCAGGGTTGGGGCTAGGATTATGTTTTGAGTTAGGGTTAGATTAGGGTTAGGCCTGAATTACGATTAGTGTTAGCGTTAGTGCTAGGTTAGTGATAGGGTTAATGTTATGTTAATGTTTGGTAGTTGCTTAAGTGTTAGGATTAGGTGTATGGTTAGTGGTAGGGTTAGGGCTAGGGTTATGTTTAGGGTTATTGCTAGGTTAGTGTTTTAGGTTCGGGCTGGGGTTAGATTTAGGATAAGGTAAAGGTTAGGTTGTGTTTAGGGTTGGGGTAGGTTCTGAGTTAGGATTATGATAGGGTTAATGTTATGTTAATGTTTGGTAGTTGCTTAAGTGTTAGGATTAGGTGTATGGTTAGTGGTAGGGTTAGGGCTAGGGTTATGTTTAGGGTTATTGCTAGGTTAGTGTTTTAGGTTCGGGCTGGGGTTAGATTTAGGATAAGGTAAAGGTTAGGTTGTGTTTAGGGTTGGGGTAGGTTCTGAGTTAGGATTAGGCTTTAGGCTTATGCTAGGTTTAGGTCTAGGGTTAGTTTTAGATTTACTATTAGTGTTATGGACAGGTTTAGGGTTACCTGCAGGTGTTGGCTTATGGTTAAGGTTAGGTTTATGATTATGGCTAGGGTTTGAATTAGGGCTAGGTTCATTTCTAGGGCTTGTGGTAGGACTAGGGTTAGGTCAAGAGTTAGTATTGGGTTAGAGTTAGGCTTAAGTCAAGTACTACACTTATGGTTAGTGTGAGGTTTTCTTTAGAGGTAGGGTTATGTTTAGGGTTATGTTTTGTTTTATAGTGTTAGATTTAGGGTTAGGGTTAGGGACAGTTAAGTTTAGCGTTAGTGTTAAGGTTAGGTTTAGGTCTAGGATTATGTTTAAGTTTCGGGCTAGGACTACGGTGAGGCTTAGGGTTAGGGTTAGGATCAGGGCTAGAATTATGTTTATTGTGAAGGTTAGGTTAATCATTCTGATTAAGGATATGAGTAGGGCTAAGATTACTGTTAGGTGTAGTGTTAGGTCTAGGGTTAAGTTTAGGGTTAGAGGTAGGGTGTTAGAGCTAGGGTTACACGTATGTTTTGGCTTAAGTTTAGAATTAGGGTTAAGTTTAGGGGTAGGGTTTTGGTGATGGATAATGTAGTGGTTAAGGTAGGGTTATTTTTAGGGTTATGGTTAAGTTTAGGGGTAGGGTTTGGATAAGTGCAGGATTAGATTAGTTGAGGATTGGGGTTTTGGTTAGGGTTAGGGTTAAGGCTAGGCTTAAGGTTAGGTTTAGGCCTAGGACTCAGGTTAGGAAAAGGTTTGGGTTAAGGTTA
>NW_008342856.1:10799-11967 GCF_000622305.1 Nannospalax galili
GCTTGGGTTAGGTTTGGGCTTTTGTTGATTTTAGGATTAGGGCAAGGTTAGGTTTTTGGATTATGGTTAGGATTTTGGTAAGGATTGGTTCTAGGGTTAGGTTCACATTTAGGATTAGGGTTAGGTTAAAGTTAAGATTAAGTCAACGTTTAATAGTAAGATAGGGTTAAGGTTAGGTAGAAGATTAGTTTTAGGGTTATGATTAGGTTTGGGTTTCGTGCTAGGTTTCTGGATAGGGCTAGGGTTAGGACTGAGTCTAGGTTATATTTTGAAGTTTGGGATTAGCGTTAGATTTAGGGGTAGGTTTTGGTATAGGTTTATGTGTAGGTTTAGGCTTAGATTTATGGCAATCCTTAGGGTTAGGGCAAGGTTTAGTGTTAAAGTTTGGGTTTAGGGCACATATTTATGGTTAGTATTAGGGTTTGGATAGGTTTGAGCTAGGGTTGAGTTTAGGACTAGGGTTACATGCAGGGATAGATAATAGATTTAGGACTAGGGTTACATTTAGGGATAGATAATAGATTTAGTTTTACGGTTAGGGTTAGTTTATGGTTAGGGCTATAATTAAGTTTAGGGTTGGGTTAGGTTTAGGTCCAGGTTTAGGTTTAGAATTGCTGTTAGTGATGTGGGTAGGTTTAGGGTCAGGTTTAGGGCTAGCACTATACTTTGGGTGAAGCTTAGGTTTAAGTTTAGGGTTAGGTTTAAGGTTAGGGTTAGGGTAGTTTTAGGGTTATGTTCAAGGTTAGGGTTAGTTTTATTGTTAGGCATAGGTGTAGGCCAAGAACTAGGGTTAAGGATTTAGTTGGGATCAGGATGGGTCTAGGGTATGTATTTAGGGTTGATATTAGGGTTTGCTTACAGTTTGGGTTAGCGTTAGGAGTAGGACTAGGGTTATGTTTAGGGATAGGGCGAAGTTTATGTTTAGGATTACATTTACTGTAAGAGTTAGGGTTAGAGTCAGTGTGGGGGTTAGGTGTAGGTCTAGGCGTAAGTTGGGGTTATAATTAACATTAGGTTTAAGCATAGGTTTAGGGTAAGGAATGGTCTAGGTCTATGGTTAGTGTTAGCCTTAGGTTAAGAGGTTGGGCTAGGTTAATGTTTGGGTCTGAGTTAGGGCTAGGTTTTGAGTTAGGGTTAGGGACAGGGTTATGTTTAAATTTAGGGTTAG
>NW_008342856.1:12088-14167 GCF_000622305.1 Nannospalax galili
TTAGGGCAAGGATTAGGGTTAGCATTAGGACTAGTGGTATGTTTAGGGTAAGGTTTAGGGTTAGGGTTAGCTTTAGGACTAGAGTAAGGATTAAGGCTAGGCTTAGCATTAGGATTAGTGCTAGGATTATGTTTAGGGATTGTGTTAGGTTTAAGGCTAGTGTTAGAGTTAGGTATAAGGTAGGGCTACAGTAGATTTAGGGTTAACGTTAGGTCTGGGATAGGTTTAGGGTTATGATTATTCTTAGGTGTAGGGTTAGGCTTATGTTCAGGGTTAATGCTATGGTTAAGGTTAGACTTAGGTGTAGGTATGGGTTTAGGGTTATGCTAAGTTTAGGGTTAGGGCTATTGCTGTATTTATGGTTAAGGTTAGGTTTAGGATTAGGTTTAGGTTTAGGGCGACATTAAGTATTAGGGCAGGGTTAGGATTATCATCTGTGCTAAGATTATGTTAGGGTTAGTGTTAGGTTTAGAGCTAGCTTCATACTAGGTTTAGGTTTGTGTTAGGGATACAGTTAGTGTTAGAATTAGGGCTAAGGTTATGTTTACGGTTATGGTTAAACTAAGGTTACAGTTAGGGCTAGTATTAGGGTTAGGGCTATGGTTATTTTTAGGATTAGGGTGAAGTTTCGTGTTTGGAGTATTGTTAAAGTTAGGGCTAGGATTTGTTCTTGGATTAGGGTTAGGTTTGGGCTTTGGAATAGGGTTAAAGTAGAACTATGGTCAGGATTCAGTCTATGGGCAGTTTTAAGATTAAGATTAGCATTCGTGTTAAGGGTAGGTTTAGGTTTAGGTTTATGGATATGGCTAGGTTAGGCTTAGGATTAGGTCAAAGTTTAATGTTAGGGTAGAGATAGTTTTAAGCTAAGATTAGTGTTAGGGTTAGGTTTAGGTCTAGGTTCTGGATAGGATTAGGTTAAGCCTTAGGTCTAGGTTGTAGATTGAGGGTTAGGTTTAAGGTTACGTTTAGGGGTGGTTTTAGGACTAGGGCTACATATAGGGTTACGCTTAGTTTTAGGGTTAGGCTTAGGGTTGGGGCAAGATTTAGGGTTAGAGTTTTGGTTACAGTTAATTTTGGTCTACAGTATATATTTTCGATTATTATTAGAGTTTGAGTTATGGTTAGGGTTATGGTTAGAATTATGGCTAGGGGTATGTTAAGGGATAAAGTTGGGTTTACAGTAAGGATTAGCTTTATGAATTGGGCTAGGGTTGGAGTTAGGGTTAGGTTTGAGTTGAGGCTTATTTATAGGATTAGGCTTAGGAGTGTGATAATATTAGGGTTAGAGTAGGTTTAGGGTTAGGGATAGGGTCAGGTTTATGGATAGGGCTAGGGTTAGGATTAGGATTAGTTCAACGTTTAATATTAGGGTATGGTTAGGGATACATCTACGATTAGTACTATGATTATAGTTAGGTTTAGGTTTAAGGCTAGGTTTCTGAAATGGTTTACGGTTAGTATAGTGTGTAGGTAATGTATTGAATGTTGAGATTAGGGTTTAGGCTACAGACAGGTTTAGACTAAGGACAGGTTTACAGCTATGGTTACGTGTATGTTTATGCTTAGTTTTAAGGTTTGGCTTATGGTGAGGGCAAGATTTAGTGTTAGCATTAAGGCTTTGTTAATGTTCACTCTGTTTAGGTTAAGGGTTAGGATTAGGTTTAGGGTAAGGTTTGGGAATTTGGTTATGGGTAGATTTGGGTCTAAGTTATATATTGAGGGTTAATATTAGGTTAAGGGTAAAGGGTAGATTTACGGTTAGAGTTACATGAAGGGTTAGTGTTACTTTTAGGGATAGGGTTAAGGTTAAGTTTAGGAATGGGGTTACATGCAGGGTTTGGCTTAGACTTATATAGGCGTGACCGCGCTGGGCTCTCAGGGTCCCAGCGCGCACTCCTGGGCAGTGAAAGCTCCTCTTCTACTGAGGTCTACTCAGTCGATCCCGTCCCTATTTCACCCATATACCTTCCTCAGGATGTGAGGTCCACTGGCCACTTGGACCTCACGGGAAGCGTACGAGGAACAGCAAAAGCCAGGGTGTCTGTGAGTCGTGACGGAGGAATAGCGCCCCCCGGGGAG
>NW_008342857.1:0-279 GCF_000622305.1 Nannospalax galili
TGTAGTCCCAGCACTTGGGAGGCAGAGGCAGTCGGATCTCTGTGAGTTCAAAGATAGCCTGGTCTACATAGCGAGTTCCAAGACAGCTGGGGCTACAGGGAGACCCTGCTTCAAAAAGACCAAAAAAAAAAAAAAAATTCATGTGAATAGTTACCTAGTTTTATTATTTATATTGAGGCATAGTTTCACACTACGCGCTGTAGCTCAGTTGACCTGGCACCGTGTAGACCAAGCTGGCCTTGAACTCTGGGCAGTCTTTGTGCCACAGCTCCTGAGTAC
>NW_008342858.1:0-442 GCF_000622305.1 Nannospalax galili
TTCAGTGAATTTAAAGAACACACAAAGAAATCAAAGAACTGAAGGAAAATATGCATAAACTGAATGAATGAATTCAGAAAAGAGTTAGAAATATTGAAGAATACTCAGGCTGAAATGAAGAAGGAAGTGAAACAGTAAGCCAATTAGAAACAACAGGAGAAAGCCTCATCAACAGGATGAAGGAAATGGAAGGAAGGAAGGAAGGAAGGAAGGAAAAAGAAAATAAACAAACAGCTTTGTTCTCAATATTATCACAGAATATTAGTTTATGTTAAATGCTAATGCTTAAAAGCCTTTTTTAATTGGTGACCCAATCATATTTTCAAATGGCAAACATAGACATACAGGAAGAAGAAGAATCTCAGAATAATGGTATGTACCAGGTCAACAAAATTATAGAAGAAAATTTCCCAAAATTAAAGAAAGACATGCCCATACAAAT
>NW_008342859.1:0-270 GCF_000622305.1 Nannospalax galili
AGCCATCTATGTTTTCTCCTAATATCAGGGGAAGATTGTCAGATGAAATGAAGTTGAAGCATCCCTTGAATCTGCATCATATGTGGCATACAGTACCAGGGCCTCATTACCAGGGCCTCAGGAAGTCTAGCCCGAAACTGTGCTGGGTTTTCAGAGGGGTTTTGGGTTATACAATTTTATGGGAGATTTTCTCTAATCATGCAAGAAACACACAATCAGAAAATTATGAGCCTTAATCAATTCTCTTCCATCCTGATGGTTTTATATGTA
>NW_008342861.1:0-274 GCF_000622305.1 Nannospalax galili
TGGTAGAAAAAACACAACCCATCCAGGGCCGGCTATAATCTACATAGGTAACTTTTTGTTGTTCAATAGCATTTTCTACTAATTGTAAAGCTTGAAGAGCATCAGGAGTAATTATCCTGCTAGAGTTGGGATCCGAATCTCCTTTTAACACATCGAATAAAGGCTTCAACTCCCCGTGGTAAGCCTCAGATGAGGACGAAGCCAATTTATGTCTCCTATCAATCTTTGAAAATCATTTAACGTTCTTAAATTATCCTTCCTAATTTGTATTTTT
>NW_008342862.1:0-480 GCF_000622305.1 Nannospalax galili
GAAAAGGAGTAACACAAATCCATTTAAATGCTTTATGACATTGAACCTGAAATGGAACCTTAATATTATTTAATTGATTACCCATAAATAACACTGCCTCTTCTAGAGGGTTTAACCTTTCCTGAATTCCCTGATAAATATGTTCCTTAATCATCAATTTTTGGAAGTTGATTAAAATGATATTCTGTATGAATTTCTTGTACAACGCTGTGGTAGACAAGGCAAAGCTAGCTAATACACCAATTAAAGCAGTTATTCCAAGAATTAGAGCAGCAACAAAACGCTTTGATCATTGGAGGGCAGTAGTAACGTCGTAAAAAAGATGAACACCTTGATCTGGATACCATGGTTCGGAGAGAGTAACAGGTTCCAAGAATTAGAGGAGCAACAAAACGTTTTGATCGTTGGAGGGCAGTAGTAGCTATCGTGAAAAGATGAACACCTGGATCTGTATACCATGGTTCAGAGAGAGTAACAGGA
>NW_008342863.1:0-509 GCF_000622305.1 Nannospalax galili
TTAAACCATTACATCGTATATTGTCCATACACTGACTGATGTTGCTCATCCAGGCAGCTTTCTTCTGGCCTGAAGGTGCAAACAAGACCACAGCGAAAGGGGCAGCATCAGGAGGCCTCACTACTATTTTAAAATCCAGATGTCCAAAGATGTGGCCAGAACCTTTGCTTTCCATGCACATAAACCAAACAATTACATGTGAATGCAAAAGATGAACAAACGCTGCTCTATTAATATGACCTGTGTGCGTTCAGGTCTGGACTCTCATTTCAGCAATAATGTACTTCCTCAGCATGCAGAACTCCTTATTAAGCTCATAAGCTGATGGAGAAGCTGAGGTCAGGAGGTTACTCAAAACTAGAATCCCAATCTCCTCAATTCATATTTATTTTAATTTCCATTAATGTATAGAAATCCTAGTTTAATCGACATCCTCATTCTTCTATGCCTGCCCCTGAATATGCACTATCATGAGGCAGTCATATGCAAATTCTTTTTTTTCTTAGTCT
>NW_008342864.1:0-398 GCF_000622305.1 Nannospalax galili
TTGTTAATTGTTGTAGGGAAACCCAGCCCATTGTGGGTCTACCGTTCCCTACCGTTGTGGGTCTACCGTTCCCTAGGCATGGAGTCCTGACGAACTATACCGGACAGGAGAAAGCTAGATGAAAGCCAGCAAGGACGTGTTTATTCTCTGTTTCTCTTGACTGAGTATGTGACATGGCTTGAATTCAAGGCTTGAATTCTTGCCTTGACTTCCCTAAGTGATGAATTATAACTTAGAACTTTAAAGCAAATAATCTCTTTCTCTCTTAAATTGCTTTTGGCTGGTTGGTTTGTTGCAACAACAGAAATGAAGGTAGGGCAACAGTAAACCTGAGGCTTTGTTAGAGTACAGAATAGGATCTGCCTCAGCACGAGACTCAGTTGTGATGTGCAGGAACA
>NW_008342865.1:0-835 GCF_000622305.1 Nannospalax galili
AATTAGAGAGTGTAAATTGTGTCCTTCAATTTGTTTAGTGTGTAGTTGCTAGGAAAAGGTTATTAGCTTGAATTAATGTGGCATAATAATCAAAATCAGGAAATCTAACACTGATACAATTCTATTATCTAATTCACAATCTACTTTCAAGTTTAGTCAATTATCCAAGTAATGTCCTGCATAGCTAATGTTTCTTGGCCCAAGATTCAGTTCATGACCACGCATCACATTTAATTCTCATAGGAATTTGATCTTCTCTGACCTGTAATAGCTCATCAGCATTTTGATTTATTAGTCTTGACATTGTCAAGTTACATGACTAATTGTTTTCTAGATTGCTTATAAATATGAATTTGCCTGATGCTTCTTCATAATTAGATTTAGGATGTGTATTTTCTGCTGAGATACCACAAAATTCATAATACGTCTTTCTCAGTGCACTGTATCTTGTTGATGATGATATAAATGGAATTGACTTTTAAAATTTCATTTCAAAATTGTTTATTTAAAGTATATAAAGTATCAATGATTTTTTTATATTTATGCCATATTCTTATGACTTACTATATTCCCTTACTAGATTTTGTAATTGTTTTTCAAATTGTGACTTTCTGCTCAAACAGTAGTACCAATTGCTATTTCTTTCTTCTTAGCTTCTTTGCTATTTTTATAAAATTTTTGGGACCATATTAGACCAAGTACAATCAATGTTCAGTAAAACTGAAAAAAATGAGCACATTTGTTAGGTGCCAAAGACATTGAATAACATTTGGTATTTTAGCATTTAGTGCAACATTAGGAATAACTTATTTGTTTTTAAAGATGAAATTTGGAT
>NW_008342865.1:1230-3268 GCF_000622305.1 Nannospalax galili
ATGTTTGACTATATGAGGACTGAAAAATATAAATTCATTTTCAATATATTTTCATTGATTTTTATACCAGTGAAATGCTGACTTTGGAATCCAGGTAGTAGTGGAGTTGGAAATCTTGGGAATATTCATAACAAATGGAGTCACTTTGAAAAGGCAGGCCAAGGACACTCCCTCCATTCTGTCAAACAAGAGTAATTCTAGCTGAAACATGAACCCTGACCCACAGGTAGGTATGCCACTCCAGAGCGCCATTCCCAAACCAGACAATGACATGTTCCTCCACTCAGCTGCAAGAATGACTTGAGTAACTACTTCAGAACCCTGACCTGCAGGAAGATAGGCAGCCCAAGAGCCACAAAGCGAGCACAGATTGTGATCCTTCCCTCTGAGCTACTGACTCAGGGACCACTTGCCAAACTCAAACTGAATCCAACCCTGAACCACAGGTAGGTACTCAACTCCAGAGTATTAGCAGAGCCTAAAAAGTGATTCTTCACTATGCATCATCTCCAGGGCTGTGTGAATGTCTCCACAAGAATCTGAACCCCAGGTGTATATGCAGCTCCAGAGCCCTGCCTGGAGTGCAGACAGTGTCCTCTCACAGGACAATATGCGGCAAGGGAGACCAACCCCAGTCCTGACACCAAAGGACCATTTGTAGAACCCTATGAGTCCTCCACAGACTTCTAAAATTGGCAGCGTGAACTTCCCAACTCTACAGATGTTTTGCTCTTGGGCTAAGAAGTGCACATATCACAAGTAGTGTGGGAAACATTTCTGACACCCCATTTGAACATCAACACAGTTACTCCAAGATCCAAAACCAAGCACTATTCAGTTGATTCACAACTGTACAAGGTGATGTAACAGCAATCAAACACACAGTCACTCGACAAATGTGAGACAAGATATCTATACCAAGAAATACCATCAACAACCTAACTCCAGATGCTTAGGTCACATCACAGAAAAGAACATGAAAAACCAAAACAATATGCTTCCTGCAGCAATCAGTACACCTATCACAATATCTCCTGAGATGACCAACTTATGTGATACAGAAGACACTGCTTTCAAAATAGCAATTACAGATATACTCAATGAACTCAAAGAGGAAAGGCATAAATTCCAGAATGAAGTTGGTGAAAACACAGAACAATGAAATAAAGAAAATAACTCAAAATATTAAAATATAATGTACTAAAGAAATAGAATTTCTTAAAAGAAGCCAAACCGCAATAAAAGTTGAAAGGAGAAATTCAATCTGAAAAATCAAACTCGGTGAAAAGTCTAAGCAATAGAATGGATGAAATAGAAGCGAAAATATCACGCTCTGAAGATAAGATAGGGAAATTAGATCATTCCATCAAGAAAAATATTAAATTAAAAACAAACAAGCCCATGAACACAATGTGCAGGAACTCTGGCATAATATAAAAAGATCAAATCTACAAATCACAGATACACGAGAATGAGCAGAATCTCGGCTCCAAGGCGCCAAAACTATTTTTAACAAAACCATTGAACAAAATTCATCAAATCTTAGGAAGAATATTCCTATTAATGTGCAAGAGGTACACAAATCACCAAATAGGACCAGAAAATAAATTCCCCATGTCACAAAATATTCAAAACGCTAAATATACAGAACAAAGGATAGTGAAAGCTTCTAGAGAAAAAGTCCAAATCACATATAATGGGAGGCCTATGAGACCTCATTGTAGATTCTGAAATCTCTGGGAGGGCATGGACTGATGTTCTACAAATTCTTAAAAGTCACAGATACCAACCCAGGCTATTACACCCAGCAAAATGATCAGTTGAATTAGCAGAAAGGAAATCTTTCCATGATAAAAACAAACTTCAGGAATTTATGTCCACAAAGTTAGCTTTACAATAGATACTAGGAGGATTGAGACTTCTCTAATGAGAAGATTGCACACACCCGAGAAAGCACAAGGAATAATAAACAATTCCAGAGCAGTTAATCAAAAGAGGACAAAGAAAACAAAACCACCACAACAAATTAACAGGATTT
>NW_008342865.1:7327-8275 GCF_000622305.1 Nannospalax galili
CCAGGTCCTCTGCAAGAGAAGCCAGTGCTCTTAACTGCTGAGTCGTCTCTCCAGGCCCAACCTAAATAATTCATGGCTGAAGAGGGGTGGAAAGACAGTGTCTTATAGGTTTGGGACTCTTGGTAGGCCCAGTGCATGGATCCACACTGAAGGACACTGGGGGACCCAAATCTTGCTCTATAGGATATATATATGTATATGTATATATATATTTGTGTATGTATGTATGTATTCATTCATGAGTTCATTAAATTTGGTAGAGTACAGTTTGGTAAGGTATGGAAAGGGGAGTGTCTCTGAATGCCATAAAAGTATATTGTATGAAAATTGCAAAATTTCATCAAAAAATAAAAAAGAAAATGATAAATGTCATTAGCTGTTAGGAAAATGCAAATTAAAACTGCACTGAGATTTTATCTTTACCAAGTCAGAATGGCTAAGTTCCAAAAAACAAACAAAAAATGCTTGCAAGTTTTTGGGAAGGGGGAACACTTCTTCACTGCTGGTGGGAGTGCAGAATGTTGCAGCTACTATGGAAATCTGTGCAGAGATTCCGCAAAAAGGTAGAAATAGATCTACCACATGATTCAGCCAAACTACTTTTGTGCACATACCCAAAGAACTCCATATTCTACTACAGAGATATCTGCTCATCTTTGCTCATTGCTGCTCTATTCACAATAGTCAGGAAATAGAAGCAACCTAGGTATCGAACAAATGATAAATGAATAATGAAAAGTGGCACATTTACACCATGGAATATTATTCAAGTATTAAGCAAGTTGAAATTATGAATTTCATAGGTAAATGGATAGAACTGGGAACAATCATCCTGAGTCAGGTAACCAGACCCAGAAAAATGAATATTTTATGTTCTCGCTCATAATTGGATGCTACCTTTGAATCTTTAGATAGGTGTGTTTCAATTGGAAAATCCATAGAGGTCAG
>NW_008342866.1:0-785 GCF_000622305.1 Nannospalax galili
GGGGTCATTGAGAACCATGTTTGTATATTGGGCATGGAGACTACACAATGGCTTATTGTAATGACACAATGGAGCATTTTGATGGCACAATGGAACATTGTGAAGACATATTGTAACATTGTGATGGCACTTTGGAGCAATATAATGGCACATGGGGCCATAGTATTGGCACATTGGAGCCTTGTGATGTCAAATTGGAGCATTGTGATGTTACTTTGGGTGAGAGTGAGGGGTCATTGAGAACCATGTTTGTATATTGGGCATGGAGACTATACAATGGCTTATTGTAATGACACAATGTGCATTGTGATTGCTGAATGGGCATTGTGATGGCAAAAGGGAATATTGTGACTTCATATTGTAACATTTTGATGGCACATTGGGGAATATAATGGCACATGGAGAAATAATGTTGGCACGTTCGAGCATTGATTTGGCACGTGAAACATTGGAATACCAAATTTGTATATTGTGATCAAATATTGGGGCATTATATTTGCACACTGAGCATTTTGATGACACATTAAATTCCTTGTGAGGGACATTCAGCATTGTAATGCCACAATGAGAATTGTGGTGACACATTTGAGCATTGGAGCATTGTGATGTCAGAATGGAACATATTGAAGTCATATTGTAACATTGTGATGGAACACTGGAGCAATATAATGGCACATGGTGTGATAGTGTTTTGCACAATGAGCGTTGTGATGGCACAATGGAATATTGTGAAGTTATATTGTAACATTGAGATGGGACATTCGAGAAATATAATGGCAATGGGA
>NW_008342867.1:0-760 GCF_000622305.1 Nannospalax galili
CTGAAATAAAATTCCAGGGGATTGCAGTGGCTCCCAGTCACAAGACCTTACGGCATATCTGAGGGGGCTGGCGGCCAACCCTAATGGTTCTTACTTGGCCGATGTGTCACCAGGGTCTTTTGATATTAAAAATATGTCTAGACAGAGATCTTTTCATCCGCACCTGAACTGGCAGTCCGAGTCCTCCTAGGGGGTTCAGAGAGACCTTCAGCCAACACCAGGGGGTAGCCCTGGCCAGAAGGTGTCAGTTGTTTCTCTGACCCTAGTGGTCTCTCGCGAGGACTTCTAGACCTGAAAAGAGAAAGGAGGAAGTTTTTAGAAGAGATAAAGAGATTAAACTACCTTCCTGAGTGGGAAGGGTACTCACAGATTACTGGTGTTTCTGTGGGCACCAACTCTGAGCTGGCATGAAGTTCAGAGGCTAAGCTCCCATGTTGTCCACCAGGTTGAGAAGCCAAGCTCCATGTTCTGGCGCCAGATATAGGGCAGGTCACTAGACCCCCGGCGTGGTGTGTGCGGACACCCTGGGGTCTCCACCACACCTGGCTAGTCCCGGCATGAGTCTGGCCGCAAGCGATGTGGGGAGTGCGCCTGGGCTCCCAGGCGCACTTACTCTGGATGTGGCCCAGGGTTAGGGTGCGTGCACTCTCCCGCCATGGTTCTGGTCCCGCTGGCTAGCCGCCGGCAGGACTAGCTGGCCGTGCCTCTTGGGAGATGGCAGGTGCGCAGACTTCTCTGATGCTGGCTGTAGCTGATGGCT
>NW_008342867.1:2057-3629 GCF_000622305.1 Nannospalax galili
GGTTTTTATTCTTTGAGTCATATGATTATTTTCTTCATTTCAATATCTTTATTATTTTGTTGCCATTTATCTTTAAGGGCTTTTGAATCGCTTTTAGTTTTGGTAAAAGAATGGGCAATTTTTCTTCAGAGGTCACGCACCACCAGCTTTTTACAGACCTAGCAAATCTTTCTATCCAAGAGGGAGTTTCCCTAAGCCAAGTAGTTTTTCTTATACCAAACTTTCTTCTCAATAGATCCTTGTTCAGGATTAAAACCATAAACTCCTGTAAAAGGCAGCAGGGCATCTAGAGATTGCATGCTATATTCTCCTTTGGGGGAAACGAAGCCTAATTATTAATCACAAATGCAGTTCCAAATGACGTCATACTTGTAGGAGGAAGTCGTCTATCCTTTTACTATCGTCTCGTTTCAATAACATGATAATTCTGCTAAAGGAAGAGATTTCCCCGGTTTAGTTTCTCATTCCTTCATCGGAGTTGGTTATCAGAATACTTAGAGAAGAGAAGTTTATACAAATTACAAAAAACAGGATTAATTGAGGAAGGGATATGCACCAAAAGAGTAGCGGTCATCAGCTTTCGTCTGGTACTTTGTCAAACAGTACTCTTGTAAAGAACCATGGAACTCTCGGAGCCACCATCTCCCCGTTTTTATTTTTTAATTTGAAGTTTCAAAGTGAAGACTAAGGGCGTGAATACATTTTCCTAGTTGTCTGATGACTGGAAGGGAATAAACCAGAAATAATATTAGGAACAAAGCAATCCCTAAATTTATAAAAAAATGACCAAGCACTAGTACTAGACACAGAAGATGGAATGGCAGAGACAAATGAGTCTGAAGTTTCCTCCAAAGATGAAGTATCTCTATGGGATTTACTGAGAGTTAGGATTTGGCTATGTAAGTTATGAATATCCAGTCTTATATCAGAATTATTCCATACCCTTGTAGATGAAGTTAACTCTATCCCATTCATAATCTGAGAAATTATATGGAAAAGGAGTAACACAAATCCATTTAAATGCTGTATGACATTGAACCTGAAGTCGAACCTTAATATTATTTAGTTGATTACCCATAAATAACACTGCCTCTTCTGGAATGTTTAACCTTTCCTGAATTCCCCGATCAATATGTTCCTTAATCATCAATGCTACAGAAACATTTTTGGAAGTTAACATGATATTCTGTATGAATTTCTAGTACAAGGCTGTGGTAGACAATGCAAAGCCAGCTAATACACCAATTAAAGCAGTTATTTCAAGAATTAGTGGAGCAACAAAACGTTTTGATCGTTGGAGGGTAGTAGTAGCATCATGCAAAAGATGAACATCTGGATCTGTATACCATGGTTCAGAGAGCGTAACAGGAAGCATAATCTTAAGAAGGGTGGTGTAATGTAATAAAAGCTTCCTGCAAAGCCAGCTAATACACCAATTAAAGCAGTTATTTCAAGAATTAGTGGAGCAACAAAACGTTTTGATCGTTGGAGGGTAGTAGTAGCATCATGCAAAAGATGAACATCTGGATCTGTATACCATGGTTCAGAGAGCGTAACAGGAAGCATAATCTT
>NW_008342867.1:5198-6002 GCF_000622305.1 Nannospalax galili
TTATTTGTTACATTATATTATTATTGATTTATATTATATCATATTCTATCATGTCATATTTATTACATTATTTATTTTAATAATTATAATAATTTTATAAGTAGGCTCCTTATCATCATCATAAGTGACAGGGAAACATTTAAAAAAGGCTTCTCCTTGTCTAGTTTCCTCTTTCATAGTCCCTGAAAATCCCACTGCTCTAAACCCCTTTTTGCTATTTTTATAAGGTGGAGCCATAAGTGGTGGTCTTCCTAAATCAGGAGGCCAATGTTCATTATGATATTTAGCAGCCTCCTCACCTAAATCTATTTGATCTTCAGGGGATAATTCATCATCATTATGATCTCCATCAGACAAATATCAACTACATTGACAAAGGAAGAATTACTAGTAGAATTCTTTTGTCGTAGAGTCTCATACTCTTTCAAGAGAGATGTGCTTTCTGAAGCTTCTGTAGGAAGTACTTTAGTCTCCGTGGAAGTAAATATTTAATCAGATTTCAGAAAGGGAATGTTTGTGTAGGCATGTTTTCAGGACCATGAGCTGTGTAACAGATTTTCATTTCTTTTGCTACCTTCTTCAAGTATCTAAATCTAAAGTTCCTTGATCAAGAAACCAAGGACTGATTTCTTGTACAAACCTTAAAAATTCTGAAACCTATTTTCCCCTACTTTTACATCTTTTGTTTTATAGAGTGTTTCAGAATTTGAATAAAGACTTTCATTTCCTTTGATTTAGCCTGACCCATTATTACTCACTTTCTGACCCAGCCTTATCTTACACCAGGGGTCTGTAGCACCCTTA
>NW_008342867.1:7140-8914 GCF_000622305.1 Nannospalax galili
GGGATGTGCACCAAAAAAGTAGTGGTCATCGGCGTTCAGCTGGAACTTTGTCAAACAGCACACTTGTCAAGAACCACGAAACCCTTGGAGCCAAAATATTGCTCCAATGTGTCATCAAAATGTTACAATATGACTCACAATGTGCCATCAATGTGCTCCAATATGACATTTCAGTGTTTCAATGTGACAACACAATCACCCCTTGTGCCATTATATTGCTCCAATATGCCATCACGATGTTACAATATGACTTCACAATGTTCCATTGTGACATCACAATGCTCCAGTGTGACAATACAATCCTCCAATGTGCAAATACTACTACCTCATATGCCATTATATTGCTCTAAAGTGCCATCACAGTTTTACAGTATGACTTCACAATGTTCCATTGTGCCATCACAATGCTCACTGTGACATCACTATGCGCAATCATGTAATTACTATGATCCATTGTGGTGTCACCATGTTCAATATGCAGATGGAGCTCAATGTCCCCTCACAATGCCCCAACGTGACATCAGAAGCCTCCATTGTGTCATCAAAATTCTCCAGTGTGCCAAAAATATGGTCCCATGTGCCATCACAACCTGCCAATCTGACATCACTAAGCTAAAATATGACATCAAAATGCTCCAATGTGACCTCACAAGGCTGCAATGTACCAACACTATGGACCCATGTGCTATTATACTCCTTCAATCTGCCATTGCAGTGTTGTGATATGACTTCACAGTCTTACATTGTTCCATCACAATCCTTACTGTGCCATCAAAATGCTCCAATGTACCAACACTAAGACCCATGTGCCATTATATTGCTCCAATGTGCCATCACAGTGTTATTATATGACTTCACAATGTTCCATTGAGCCATCACAATGCTCATTGTGCCATCACAATGCTCCAATATGCCACACTATGGCCCCATGTACTATAACTGTCCCACAATATGACATCACAGTGCTCCAATGTGACATTACAATGCTCCAATGTGCCAACACTGTGACCCTATGTGCCATTATATTGCTCCAAAGTGTCATCACATTGTTACAGCATGACTTCCAATATTCCATTGTGCTATTACAATGTTCATTGTGCCATAACAATGCTCAAATATGCCAACACTATGGCCAAATGTGCCATTATATTGCTCCAATGTGCGATCACAGTGTTACAATATGACTGCACGATGTGACATTGTGCCATCACAATGCTCATTGTGCCATCACAATGCTCCAAAATGACATCACGAAGCACCAATGTTCCAGCACTATAGCCCCATGTGCCATTACATAGCTTCAATGTGCCATCGCAATGCACCAATGTGTCATTAAAATGATCCATTGTGTCGTCACCATGCTCAATATGAAAACACAGTGCTCAGTGTCCCCTCACAATCCCAAAAATACATCACAACGCTACAATGTGAAATCACAATATTACAATTTGACATCACATTGCTCCAAGGTTACATCACAGTGTTCCAATGTGCCAACACTGTGGCTCCACGTTCCATTATATTGCTCCAAACTGTCATCAGAATATTACAATATGACTTCCCAATATTCCATTTTGCCATCACAGTGCTCATTGTGCCATCACAGTGCTCATTGTGCCATCACAGTGCTCGAATATGATAACACTATGGCCCCATGTACCGTTATATTGCTCCAATTTGCCATCACAATATTACAATATGACATCCCAATATTCCATTTTGATATAACGATTCTCATTGTGTCCTCACAATGCTCCAATATGTCCACACTATG
>NW_008342868.1:0-1332 GCF_000622305.1 Nannospalax galili
TTAGTTTTAGGGTTAGGGCAAGGTTTATGGTTAAAACTTTGGTTAATGTTACGTTTGGTTCTGGAGTATATAATTTCAGTTAGTATTATTGTTTTGTTTAAAGTTCAGTTTAGGTTTAGGATTAGGATTAGGGCTATGTGTATATTTAGGGATAGTGCTAGATTTACTGTTAGTTATTAGCCTAACACTCATCCTAACCCTATACCTATTCCTAGACCTAAACCTAAGCACAACCCTAAGCCTAACCCTAACCCTAGCCCTAACCATAAGCCTAAATTTAGGCTTCGCGGTAGCTTTGGCGTTAGTTTTATGGCTAGGGCTACATTTAGTTTAATATTAGTGTTAAAGGTTTGGTTAGAGTTAATGTTTGGGTTAGTGTTAGGGAGAGGTTTAGGTTTAGAATTAGGGGCGGTGTTATCTTGAGGGTTATGGCTTGAAAAATTCTTAGGATTCTCATGAGGTTGTGGTTATGTTTATGGTCAGGTTTATGGATAGGGTTAGGATTAGGAGAAGGGTTAGTTTTAGGATTAATATAAGGGTTATGTTCAGGGCTACTGTTTGGTTTTCATCTAGGGATAATTTTAGGGTTTGGATTAGAGTTAAGGATAAGGCTAATTTTCTGGTTAGGTTTATGCTTAAGGCTAGGGATAGTTTAGGATAAGGTCAAAGTTTACTATTAATATGAGGGTTAGCTTGAGGTTTAGGGTTAAGGTTATGTCTAACATTATTATGGTTAGGGTTGAGGCTAGGGTTATGATTAGGTTTAGAATTAGTACTACGGTTAGGGTTAGGGTTAGATTTAGGATTAGGGCTATGTTTAAGACTCGGGTAAGATTGTTCTAGCCTAATGATTTGGGACACTGCTAGGATTATGTTTAGGGAAAATGTCAACTTTAGGGATAGTGTTAGAGTTAGGGTTAGGACTAGGCCTACAGAAGTTGAGGGTGAGTGTTAGGCTTAGGGTTTTGTTAGGGTTCTGATTATGCTTAGGTTTAAGTTTGGATTTAAGGTTAGGTTTAGGTTTAGGTCTAGTGCTGTAGTTAGGTTTAGGTTAAGGTTTCGGTTTAGGTTTAGGGTGAGGATTAGGAGTAGGGATAGGGTTAGGATAAGGGTTAGGGCCAGTTTAATATTAAGGTTAGGGCTAGGGTTAGGTTTAGGTTTAGGCTTAGGTTTAAGGTTAGGGGTAGGGTTCGGGTTCGGGTTAGGTTTAGGTTTAGGGTTAGGGTTAGGGTTAGGTTTATGGTTCGGGTTCGGGTTCGGGTTCGGTTTAGTTTTAGGGTTAAGTTTAGGGTTATGGTTCGGGTTCGGGTTCGGGTTAGGGTTAGGGTTCGG
>NW_008342868.1:1395-3088 GCF_000622305.1 Nannospalax galili
GTAGTTTAATATTAATGTTAAGGCTAGGGTTACGTTTAGATTTAGTGTTAGGTTTAAGGTTGGGGTAAGTTTTGAGCTAGGATAAGGATTAGGGCTAATGATAGGACTATGATCAGGGATAGGATTATATTTACGGTTAATGCTAGGTTTAGGTTTAGAGCTACAGTAGTTTTAGATTTAGGTCTGGGTTAGGAATAGCATTAGTGTTAGGCCTAGCATTAGGTTCAGAGCTAGGGTCATGTATATGGTTAGGCATATGATAGGGCTAGAGTTAGGATTAGTTTTACAGTTAGGGCTAGCGTTACGGTTGGGCTTTGGTTGGTTTTAGGATTAGGGCAAGGTTAGTTTTTGGATTATGGTTAGGATTACGGAAAGGATTGGTTCGAGGGTTAGGTTCATGTTTAAAATTAGCGTTAGGTTAGAGTTAAGATTAAGTCAAAGTTTAATAGTAGGTTAGGGTTAAGGTTAGGTAGAAGATCAGTTTTAGGGTTATGATTAGGGTTGTGTTTTGTGCTAGGTTTCTGGATAGGACTAGGGTTAGTATTGAGTCTCAGTTATATATTAAAGTTTAGGATTAGCGTTAGATTTAGGGGTAGGTTTTGGTCTAGGTTTATGTGTCGGTTTAGGCTTAGTTTTACAGTAATCCTTAGGTTTAGGGCAAGGTTTAATGTTCAGGTTTGGGTTTAGGGTACATATTTATGGTTAGTGTTAGGGTTTGGATAGGTTTGAGCTAGGTTTGAGTTTAGGACTAGGGTTACGTTTATGGATAGATTTAGTTTTATGGTTAGGGTTAGTTTATGGTTAGGGCCTCAATTAGGTTTAGGGTTGGGGTTAGGCTTAGGTCCAGGTTTAGGTTTACAATTACTGTTAGTGATACGGGTAGGTTTAGGGTTAGGTTTAGGGCTAGCGCTATACTTAGGGTGAGGTTTAGGTTTAAGTTTAGGCTTAGGTTTAGGGTTAGGGTTACAGTTAGGGTGTTAGTGTTAGGGTAAGGGTTAAGGTTAGGGTTAGGGTTAGGGTCATGGTTTTACAGTTAGATTTAGGGTTAACGTTAGGGTTAGGGTTAGGGTTTTAGGGTTAGGGTTTAGGGTTAGGGTTTTAGGGTTAGTGTTTGGGTTTAGGTTTAGTGTTTAGGGTTTGGGGTTAGGGTGTTTGTTTAGGGTTTTAGGGCTTAGGGTTAAGGTTTAGCTTTAGGGGTTAGTGGTTAGGGGTTAGTGTTATGGTGTTAGGTTTAGGGTTAGGGTTTAGGGATTAGGGTTTAGGGGTTAGGGAGAGGGTTTAGTTTTAGGGTTACAGTTTTAGGGTTAGGATTACTGTATTGGGTTAGGGTTAGCATTAGGGTTAGTGTTTTAGGTTTTAGGTTTAGGTTTAGGGTTTAGGGTTAGCGTTAGCGTGTTAGGGTAAGGGTTAGAGTTTAGGGTTTAGGGTTAAGACTTTAGGGTTAGGGTTTAGGGTTTAGGTTTATGGTTTAGGGTTTAGTGTTTAGGGTTAGGGTTAGCGTTTAGGCTTAGAGTTTAGGGTTAGGGTTAGGGTTAGGGTTTTAAGGTTAGGGTTTTGGTTAGGGTTAGGGTTTTTGTTTTACGGTTAGGGTTAATGTTACAGTTGGGTTAGGGTTATGGTTAGGGTTGGGTTTAGGGTTAGGGTTAGGGTTAGGGTTAGGGTTAGAGTTAGGGTTGGGTTAGGATTGTTAGGG
>NW_008342868.1:3558-4903 GCF_000622305.1 Nannospalax galili
TTAGGTTTAGGTTTAGGGCTACATTAAGTATTAGGGCAGTGTTAGGATTATTATCTGGGCTAAGATTATGTTAGGGTTAGAGTTATGTTTAGAGCTAGCTTCACACTAGGTTTAGATTTGTGTTAGGATACAGTTAGTGTTAGAATTAGGGCTAAGTTTATGTTTACAGTTATGGTTAAGATAAGGTTACAGTTAGGGCTAGTATTAGGGTTAGGGCTATGATTATTTTTAGGATTAGGTATAAGTTATGGGTTTGGATTATCGTAAGAGTTAGGGTTAGGATTTGTTCTTGGGTTAGGGTTAGGTTTGTTCTTTGGAATAGGGTTAAACTAGAACTATGGTCAGGATTCAGTCTATGGGCAGTTTTAAGATTAAGATTAGTGTTAGTGTTAAGGGTAGGTTTAGGTTTAGGTTTATGGATATGGCTAGGGTAGGTTTAGGATTAGGTCAAAGTTTAATGTTACGGTCGAGATAGTTTTAGGGTAAGATTAGGGTTAGTTTTAGGGCTAGGGTTCTGGATAGGATTAGGTTTAGCCTTGGGCCTAGGTTGTAGATTGAGGGTTAGAGTTGTGGCTAAGTGTATGTTAAGGGACAGAGTTAGGTTTACAGTAAGGATTAGCTTTACAAATGGGGCTAGGGTTGGAATTAGGGTTAGGTTTGTGGTTAGGTTTATTTGTAGTGTTAGGCTTAGGAGTATGATAATATTAGGGTTAGGGGTAGTTTTAGGGCTAGGGATAGAACGCTGGGCTTTGTGAATGGTAAACATATACTGACCTGTAACCCTCACCCCTCCCTCTTACCCACCCCATTCTCCACTCAATATATTGATGAGCAATTCCCAACATGTATTTTGGAATACAAAAAAGAATTAAACATATGTATATAATTCATACACACAGAATCACTTTATCACTTTCATTTATGTTTTAGATTTAATTTTAAAATTTATATGTATATGTATGTGACTGCATGAGTGTGGGTACCTGTGGAGGGCTTAGGATTCCCCTGAAGTGAAGTTAGAGGCAGCCATAGGCTGCTAGACAAGGGTTCTTGAAGCAAACTCAGGTTCCCTGGAAAAGGAGCAAGTGTTCTTAATGGCTGGGCCATCTCTCCAGGCCCTGCTCCCATTTTAAAATGTATTTTTATTGGATTTTTGTGTATTTCATACAGAATATCTTAAACAATCTTTATCATCTTTACACCTCTGTCCCTACCAGCACCCTCCCATATGCCCCTCTCCCCCACTGGAACCCATACACACTGTCATCCATGTTAAGGCCCGCTGTGTCGTCAGTGTTGCCAGATGTTTCCCAGCATAAGTCCATCCACTGAGGTCTAGTCAGCC
>NW_008342868.1:5517-8233 GCF_000622305.1 Nannospalax galili
TTGGACTACATTTAGGGTTAGAGTAGGTAGTAGCATGAGGTTGAGGGTGGCATGTAGCTTTGTACTTCTGGTTAGTATTAGGTTAGGTTCAGGCATAGGCTTCAGTTTAGGGCCACATGTAGGGTTAGGCTTAAGTTTAGGTTTACGTTTAGGGTTAGGGCTAGGTTTAGGGTTAGATTTAGTTGTAGGGTTTGCATTAAATTCAGGTTGAGGTTGGGCCTAGGATTTTGTTTAGCCTTAGTATAAAATTTAAACTCTGGGTTAGGGTTAGGGCAAGGTTTACAAGTAGGGTTAAGTTTAAGTTCAGGTTTAGATTTATGTTAAGTGCTAGATTTACAGTAGGAGATAGGGCTAGGGTCATGTTCAGGGTTAGGTTTTGGTTTAGAGTAATTATTAGGGTTAAGGTTAGGGAGGGGTTAGGGTTAGAGCTAGGGTTAGTTTTAGGGTTATGTTTAGGTTTAAGGGTAGGGCAAGTTTAAGGTTTGAGTTAGGGTTGGAGTTAAATTTCAGTTTTTGGTTAAGGTTAGATTTATGGTTGGATCTAGGTTTATGTTTTTGTTAGGATTAGCGTTAGGCTAAGGGGTAGAGTTAGGGTGAACATTTTGTTTAGGGTTAGGATTATGTTTAAGGTTAGGTTTAAGGTTAGGGAAAAGGCTAACAGTAGGTCTAGGTTATGTTTAGGGTTAGGGTTGGGATCGAGTAAGGGTTAAGGTTATTGTTAGGGCTAGGGTCATGGTTAGGTTTAGAGGGGTATGTTTAGGGTTAGAATTACAGTTAGGGTTAGGTTTAGTGCTAGGCTTAGGGTTAGGGTTAGGACTAGGGCTATGTTTAAAGTTAGTGATAGGTTAGATTTTGGGATAGGGTTAGGGTTACAGCTAGGGCTACTGTTAGAGTTAACTGTAGGGTTAGGTTTACTTTGAGAATTATGCTTAGATTTTGGGCTAAGTTAGGTTTTGGGCTAAAAGTTAAGTAGAAGGCTAGGGTTAGGGTTAGGGTTAAGTGCAGGGTTAGACATAGGTTTAGGAATAGGCTTAGTGTTAGGGCTTCCATTAGGATTGATTTAGGGATAAGTTTATGGTTTTGATTCCGTTTAGTGTTAGGGCTAAACCTAGCTTTGGGCTTCGGTTTGTAGCTAGGGCTAGTGTTAGGTTTGGGGAAAGTAAAGGGTTATTATTAGGATTATTGTTAGGTTTAGGGTTAGACCTAGGGTTAGTTTGAGGTTATGATTATGGTTAGGATTAGGGCAAGTGTTATTGTTACACTTAGGGCTAAGGTGTTGTCACCATGCTCAATATTCAAACACAGTGATCAATGTCCACCCACAATCTCCCAATGTGACATCACAATGCTCTAGGTGACACCACAATGCTACACTTTGGACAAATGTGCCATTATATTGCTCGAATGTGCCATCTCAGTGTTACAATATGAATTCACAATGTTTCATTGTGCCATCATTCTGCCATCACAATGCACCATTGTGTCGTTCCTATGATCCACTGTGTCGTCACGATGCTCAATGTGCAAATACCGTGCTCAATGTACCCTCACAATCCCCCAATGTGACAAAACATTGCTTCAATGTGTCACCAAAATGCAGAATGTGACGTCCCAATGCTCCAGTGTAACATCATAATGCTCAAATGTGTCACTACAGTGCTCAATTTCATATCACAATCCTGAATGTCCCTTCACAAGGCCCCTAATGTGTCATCACACTGCTCAGTGGCAAATATGATGCCTCAATGTGCCATCACAATCTTCCAATTTGGTATTGGAATGTTTCATGTGCCATCACAATGTTCCAATATGCCATTTGTATGGCTCAATATTCCATTATATAGCTCCAATGGGCCATCAAAATGTTACAATATGACTTCACAATCCCCCATTGTGACATCAAAAGCTCTAATGTGACAACAAAATGCTCCAATCAGCCAACACTATGGACCAATGTGCCATTGTATTGCTCCAATGTGCAATGACAATGTTACAATATGACTTCACAATGTTCCATTGTGCAACCACAATGCTCACTTTGCAATAAGAATGCGCCATTTTATCATTACAATGATCCATTGTGTCATCAACATGGTTGATATGCACACACGGTGCTCAATGTCTCCTCACCATCTCCAAATGTGACATCACAATGCTCTAATGGGTCATCACAATGCCTCCATGTGACATGACGATGCTCCAACAAAAGCTCAAACGTGACATCACAATGCTCAATGTCCCCTCACAAGGCCCCTAATGTGTTATCACTATGTTCAGTGTGCAAATATAATGTAAAAATGTGTCATCACAATACTCCAATTTGATATTTAAATGTTTAAAGTGCCATCAAGACACTCCAATATGCCAACCCTATTGCCCCATGTGTCATTACATTGCTCCAATGTTCCACCACAATGTTAAAATATGACTTCACAATGTTCCATTGTGTGACGACAATGCTCAATTTGTGATCACAATGCATCACTGTGTCTTTACAATGATCCATTGTGTCCTCAACATGGTCAATAAACAAAGATGGTGCTCAATGTCCCCAGACAATCCACCAATGTGACATCCCAATACTCCAATGTGATTTCACAATGCTCCAATGTGTCACGACAATGCTCAATGTGGCATCACAATGCTGAAACTCCCCTCACAAAGTTCCTAATGTGTCATTACAATGCTCACTGTACAAATATAATGCCTCGATGTG
>NW_008342869.1:0-218 GCF_000622305.1 Nannospalax galili
TGTATGTGTATGTATGTATGTGTGTATGTATGTGTGTGTATATGTGTGTATATGTATGTATATCTGTGTGTATGTGTGTTTATATGTGTGTGTGTGTATGTGTGTATATGTGTGTATGTGTACGTGTGTGAATGTGGATGTGTATGAGTGTGTGTATGTGTGTATATGTGTGTGTGTATGTGTGTATGTTTGTGTATGTGTATGTGTGTGTGTGTGTG
>NW_008342869.1:348-544 GCF_000622305.1 Nannospalax galili
TATGTGTGAATGTGTGTGTATGTGTGTGTATGTGTGTGTATGTGTGTATGAGTGTGTATATGTGTGTGTATATATGTATGTATGTGTGTGCATATGTGTGTATATATGTATGTGTATATGTGTGTTTATGTGTATGCATGCACGAGTGTCTATGTGTGTGTATGTGTGTATATGTGTGTGTATGTGTGTATGTGTG
>NW_008342870.1:0-400 GCF_000622305.1 Nannospalax galili
CACAGATTAGGGCCAACAAAGATGCCCAGGGCACTGATTAGGCCCACAAAGATGCCCAGGACACAGATTGGGCCCACAAAGATGCCCAGGGCACAGATTAGGCCCACAAAGATGCCCAGGGCACAGATTAGGGCCAACAAAGATGCCCAGGGCACTGATTAGGCCCACAAAGTTGCCCAGGACACAGATTGGGCCCACAAAGATGCCCAGGGCACAGTTTAGGGCCCACAAAGATGCCCAGGGCACAGATTAAGCCCACGAAGATGCCCAGGGCACAGATTAGGACCCACAAAGATGCCCAGTGCACAGATTAGGGACACAAAGATGCCCAGGGCACGGATTAGGCCCACAAAGATGCCCAGGGCACAGATTAGGGTCCACAAAGATGCCCAGGGCACAG
>NW_008342871.1:0-10300 GCF_000622305.1 Nannospalax galili
CTGGCAGGGGAAAAAAGTTACTAGAAAGAATGAAGTGAAGGTAGGATTTCACGAAAATACCTGAAATAGAGGCTAGGAAGATGACTTAGTAAAGTGTAAGTAAAGTGTAAGCAAGCATAAAGACCTAAGTTCAGATCCACAGAGCCCACATAAAAAAGGCATGGTAAGACATTCACAGTTGTACAACCATCACTATTAACTCTACCTCAAAACTATCACTACTAATTGTCATGTGCCCCAAAAGAAATCCCCTACCAGCTAGTTACTCTCCATATTCTCCTCTCCAAACCCCTGCCAACTGCTACTCTATTTTCTGTTCTGTCTCTGTATTTGCCTACTCTGGCTATTGCATGAAAACCAAATAACTTCCTGAATAGAACCTTCTCAGTGTAAGTCACCTTAATGGGCCTTTGGAGTTACCCAACACTGTTGTTCCTAAAGAATTATGTATTCTCCTTAAATCTACTTTCCTGCATCACTAGAAAGGAAGGACTAAATAATTGTCAAAGAGATGAAGGAGGGGAGGAGGAGGAGGTGGAAGACGAAAAGGAAGGAGAAAGAGGAAGAGGAAGGAGGAGGAGGAAGAGAAGAAAAAGGAGGAAAAGGAGGAGGAGGAGGCAGCTGCTTTACAGGCTGGGGATGTAGCCCAGTTAGTCTCATGCTTGCCTTGCATGCATGAAGCCCTAGGTTCAATCCTCAGTACATCATAAAACCAGACACGGCAATCCACACCTGTAATTCCACCACTTGAGAGAGAGAAGCAAGGGGATCAGAAATTCAAAGTCATCCTCAGCTACATAGCAAGTTTGAGGCCAGCCTGGACTACATGAGACCCTGCCTTTAAAAGTAAATGAATAAAATAAATTATTTTTAATAAATAAAATAATTACTGAATGCCCCATTTTCATCCTAGCTCAACAAAAGCTGAACCGGGAAAGAAGTTCAAGTTTCTTATATTTTAATGTGTATATCTGTCACCTGGATGTCTTGTTAAAAATGCAAAATGCAGGTCTAGAGGCTAGAAAGATGGCTCAGGGATTCAAGTATGTACTGCTCTTGCAGAGGATCCAAGTTCCCAACATCCACATCAGGTGGCTCACAACTATATGTAACTCCAGCTCCATGGGATCTGATCACCTTTACAGGCACTTGCATTCGTGTGTGTGCACAAGCACACACACACAAACACACAGACACACAAACAAAAATAAAAATAAAGGACTGGAGAGATGGCTCAGTGGTTAAGAGCACTGCTGCTCTTGCAGCTAGCAACATCTGTAACTCAAGTTCCAGGGGAATGCAATGCCCTCTTCTGACCTCCTCAGGAATTGCACTTACATACACACAGGTAATACACACATTATTAACACATTACTTACATACATGCAGGTAATACACTCATACACATAAAATAAAATTAATAAATAAAATTTTAAAAAAGTAGATAAATTAAAAACAAACCAGGCATGATGGCACACACCTTTGATCCCAGCACTTAGGAGTCAGAGGCAAGCAGGTTTCTTTGAGATTGAACTCAGCCTGGGATAGTCTACATGGCAAGTTCCAGGCCAGCTGGAGCAACATAGCAAGACCCTATCTCAAAACAACATCAAAACAACAATAATAATAATAATAAAAACAAACCACAAGAATTTTTTGAATGCAAGTTCTGGGCTGGAGAGAGAGATGGTTCAGCAGGTAAAGGCCACTTGTTGCCAAGCTTGACTTGAGTTCAGTCCTCAGGACTCATGTGATGGAAGGAGAGAACCTAATCCCAAAAGTTGTCCTCCATATTCAATATGCCTGCCGTGGCACACACCTGCCACAAAAAGCACACACACACACACACACACTCAATAAGTCAAAAATGTAAAAATAGTTTTCAAGAATTCAGATTCTAATTTACTACTCGGGGTGGGCCCCGAGACTCTTCATTTGTAACAAGCACTCTGGTCCCTGGATGAACCAGACATAACAAGAACATAGATGTTTATGTAAAGTCAAAGAAATGTACTTGCAAGTTCTCTGAAACAATATATGAATTTCTGCTCTTATTTAAATTTTGTTCTTTAAAATAATATATTTTAATACCTGTTCTGATAATCTGATGATCAGTTTGCAACCAAACACTGTACTTGACTTTATACTTTATACTTATAACCACAGGAATGAGTTCCACACTGTTATCACGAGAAAATTTAATTTTAGTAAAACATCATCCAGCAAATTACATACATAATATTAATTGAATCTTAAAGTTGATGACTTCATTTTGTATGTTGCTTTATTCTATAGTTGTAGAAAGCTGTGAGAATAAGGAATTTCTACCTAATCTAATACTTGCACCAAAGAAACATAATTAAGATAATTAAACAATTGGGAATTAGCAAGGCTCTTTTTTTTTAACTTCAACTTAAAACTGGCAACCAGTGCTGATTATTGGCAGGCACTGTTCCTGACTGTAACTCTTTCCTGTGTTTGTAACCTGTCCTTGGCTGTGCTTTGCAAGATTAAGAACAAGGGCTTTGTCCATACTTGGAGGTGGTAGCAGGCAGGAATGACTGGCCCCTTTGCACTATTCAGCTGATGGCAGGACTTCTCCTAACCCTGGATAGCTAGGGCCTGGAGGGATAGGCATTTGTTCTGTCTGTGCAGCCAAGTCCACTACCTGGGCCTTGGCAGTGGCCCCAGGCAGCAGCAATGGAAGAGAGCCTCTGTCTGGATTGTAGCTGGCTCATCAGCTACCCTACCAGTGACTTGGGAAGAAATAAATAGCCTAAGCCTGGAGCTAGGCCTGGTGGTACAGAGAGAAGGCTCACAAGTTCATGGGTAAGTTCAAGGGCAGCCTGAGAAACTTAGACCATACCTCAAAATAAAAATAACAGCAACATCAAAAAGGAGGAATGGGCTACTGAGATGGTGTTCTAGTTAGCTTTTCTGTTACTGTGCTAAAACTCTGACCAAAACCAACTTGAGGAAGAAAGGGTTTATTGCATCTTACACTTCCAAGGACAATCCATCTTTGAGGAAAGTCAGGCAGGAACTGAAGCACAGACCCTGGAGGAATGCTGCATACTGGCTTGCTCCTCTGGCCTGTGCTCAACATGCATGCTTGCTTGTTTGCTTTTTCCTTTTATTCTTTTTCCTTTTTTGAGACAGGGTCTCCCTGTAGCCCCAGCTGGCCTGGAGCTCACTATGTACTAGTGGTTAAACTTAATATTCATGCATGTGACATTAATATCTGACACAGTTGGTTTTCCTTTGTGCCTCTAGGGATTGAACCCAGGGCCTTGGACATGCCAGGAAAATGCTCTGCCAGTGACCTACAGGCCTTGAGCAAATGCTTGACCAGTGAGCTATAACCTCAGTCCCAGGTGATTTTTCTTTCTTTTTTTTTGTTTTTTTTTTTTTTAAATCAGTTTATTTTTATTTTATATGTATGAGTGTTTTGCCTGAATGTATATAAGTGCACCACATGTGTACAATGCTCATGGAAGCCAGAAAAGGGCAATGGATCCCCAGAAACTGGAGTTACTGACCATTGTAAACCATCATATGGCTGCTGAGAACCAAATTCGGATCCTCTGCAAGAGCAGTCAGCACTCTTAACTGCTGAGCCTTTTCTCCAGGCCCCAGCATGCCTTATTATACAATCCAGGTCCACCTGCCCACGGATGGCACCACCCACAACAGGCTTGGCCCTCCCACATCACTCAAAAATTTTTTAAATGCCTCACAGATATGCTGATAGGCCAATCTGATAGAGGGAGTTCCACAGTTAAGGTTCCCACTTCCAAGGTGTGTCAAGTTGACAACAAAAGCCAATCATAACAGATGGTTAAGCAGCTAAAGGTGCTTGCCATCAAGACTGACAACCTGAATTCAGTCTCCAGACTTCACATGGTAGAAGTTAACTGACTCCCACAAGTTGTCCTCTGTCCTCCACATGCACGCCATGGCCCACAACTGCTCCCCCCACCCTGAAATAAATAAATGTAACAAAAATTATTCTTTTAAAGATATTTTGTGTATTATTTTTATTTTATATGCATGAGTGTATTGCCTGCATGTGTGTAATTGCACCCATGTCATGCAATGCCCTCAGAGGTCAGAAGAGGGTGTCAGATTCCCCTGGAATAGGAGTTATACACAGTTGTTAGCTGCTCTGTGAATGCTGGGAATTTAACCTGGGTCCTCTGAAAGGGGAGCCAGTTCTCATAACCAGTGAGGCATCTCTCTAGCCCCCGAAAATCATTCTTTTAACAAGGGCTGACACTATAGCTCAGTAGTAAAGCACTTGCCTAGCATGAATGGAGCCCTAGGTTTGATTTCAAGTACAGGGGTGGGGGATAGTGAGGAGAAAGAGATGGTGGGGGAAGGGAGAGAGAATGAGAAAGAAACCTTGGGGTCAATGTGGATACCCGAGGAAAAGAATTCCAAGTACAATTAGATTCCACTTGCTAGTGACAGCTCTGGGTGACATGAATTTTGACTTCAAAAGATCCTAAGTTAAACTAACTTAATTTTGTTGCCTAAACTTGTGAGGTGAGGCAAGCAGGTGCATGGCCTTTCAGGGTTTTGAGGATACGTCAGTCAGTAAGGTACTTGCTTGCCTTCCAAATGTGAGGACCTGAGTTTGATCTCCAGAACCCACATACAAATGCTGGGTAGCCTGTGCTTCTAATCCCAGCAGACAGGTAGCTCTCTGAAGTTTGTTGGGTAGACAACCAAGCCTAATTGGTAAGCTTCAGGCCAATGAAAGACTGTCTCAGAGGAGGTGGACAGCCTTCCTAAGGATGGCACCCAAAGTTGTCACATGCATGTGTACATGCACACATGTACACACATACACACACACCACATGCAAAAAGAGCACATAGACTTTCAAATAATTATGAGTCATACATGAATCTCAACCTCAGTTGAGGATCTGTCTTCCTTAGTTGTGTAATTGGGGATGAAGGGATTTCAACTTTTTGCCTGTCTCTACTCTTCATGCCTAACTTAGAGCCAACAAAAGAAACCACACAGACTTAAATATCACAGTGAGTTTGAGACCAGCCTGGGATACATGAGATCCTGTCCAAAAAAGATGTGGGAGGGGAGCACAGTGACATATACCTTTAATACCAGCACTTATGAGGCAGAAGCAGGCAGATCTCTGTGAGTTTGAGACCAGGCTGGTATATATAGCAAGTTCCAGGCATGCCAGGGTTACATAGTGAGCTGTTGTCTCAAAAAACAAAAAGGAGAGGGCGGGTTCCAACCTCCATTGGTGTAGCAGCTCTAATCTCAGCAGACTTACCACCAGCGAGTGTCAAGTTCTGGCCTCCCTCTGCCCTCCCTGTGGCAGAGGGCTAAAAGCAAAACAAAAGACCACAAAGAAATATTTGCTCCATCGCCCCCCCCCTCAGGCTGCTGGTGCCTCAGGTTCCCTGTGGCAGTTATGACATATATTCCAAATGGAAATGGCAATCTGAGTTAGAGGAATGCTGAGGGTTACGGCCAACCCTCATGCTGTCAAAGGCGGCAAGAACAGAAACATAACTCTGTACTGTGCAGAGCTGCAGCAGCCTCGGGTGTTCCCTTCATCAGTTAGAGACCTTGACTCAGGCAAAACCACATCCTTGACTTTGACACGGAAAAGAATTTCAGGATTAGCCAGTATGAGGCAGAGTTGGGGTTTATTAAAGATACTTAAACATAGATTTTTAAGCACAAAGGTTAATATAAAGAGAGGCACTCAGATAATGGGTGATCCAGCAGCCGGTGGATCTCACATCTTGAGGAAAGCGCACAGGTGAAATCAGGGCGGGACTCGGCCGGGCAAAGCCTCGGCAGCAGCAGGCTTTCAGCACCTCAGCGGCGGACAGCGAAGCGGGAAGCGATCAGATGCCCGCAGGACTCGCTGCCTTCCAGGTGCGCGCAGGGGCCCAGAGATACCTGCGCACCCCATACCTGGCACCCAGCGTGCCCCATATCTGGCGCCCAACGTGATAGCCTCTGAACCTCGTGCCAGCTAGGAGCTGGTACCCTCGGAAACACAGGATTCATGAGTACCTCTCCCACCAGGAGAGAAGTAAAAATCTCTTCTAAATTTCCTCCTTTTGTTTCCGGTCTGAAGTCTTTGCATGGGACCACTAGGGACAGAGAGACAACTGAGGCTTCCTGGTCAGGGCTACTCCCTGATGTTAGCTGAAGGTTTCTTTGACCCCCTAATGGACCCCGACTACCTGTACAGGTGTGGACAAAAGACCTCTATCTTTATATCTCTATAATATTAAAACCTGGTGATGCAATGGCCAGTTAAGGGTCATAAGGACGGCCGCCAGCCTCTTAAATTTGCGGGAAGGCCTGTGCTGGAAGCCAAAGTGGAATCCCCTGAAATTTTAATTTCAGGCACGTTCCCTTTGGGGACTATCACTTCACCCCACTTTTTCTATCTCAACACTGCTAGGAAAATCCCCAAAGTTCCAGGGATCTCCACGTAAGCTTTGGAGTAAGGCAGATTTCTCTAGTCAGTTTCGTTAACCTGCTCCCTAGGGCATTCAAGCCGCAGCTAAAACCTGTTAAGTGAGAATTTCAATTAACTATCCCCTGCCGAGCACCTGGAACTCAAAGCAGCTCCCAGACAAAAGATTTAAAGTGACATTTTTTTTCTGCAGTCTAGAGACTTATAAATTGCCAAGGCGCTCCAAGCCCACTAGTGTCCGACTGCTGTAAAAACGTCTTCCCTTTACAATGGGAAATTCAGCATCACGCCAGAGGAAGCGCCAAATTCGTTCCCCTAAAACCCTGCTCAAATCTAGAGGACTTAAGATTTCCAAAGAGGAAAGCTTAAAATTTTGGAATGAGGTGTACCGATTTGCACCCTGGATCTTATCAGCAGACATATCTGATCCAGAGGTCTGGAACTTTCTTGCACATTTGGCTTATAAAAAAGAAACCCAAGAAAAGCTTAATTTTCCCCTCTCCTTTTTCCCGATAATGGCAGCCATCCAGCAATGCTTAAAAAACCCACCTAAGATGGAGGAAAGCTTACAAACGCCAGAAAATAATAAAGGAGAAGGTTCAAATGATTAAAAAAAAACCCCTACAGACTGCCCAGTAGCAGATTCAACAAGCCCAGACACTAACGCCCAGATTTCAGAAGCTCCCAAAAATTCTCAGGTAAATTCCCATCCCCCTTCACCTCAGCTGCCTCCAAGCCCTGCGGCACCTCCACCCCCTGTGGAGACATGCCTTACAGCCACAGAGCAGCTGTGTAATCTTAGAGATAATGAAAGTTAACACCTACAGACTGCCCAGTAGCAGATTCAACAAGCCCAGACACTAACGCCCAGATTTCAGAAGCTCCCAAAAATTCTCAGGTAAATTCCCATCCCCCTTCACCTCAGCTGCCTCCAAGCCCTGCGGCACCTCCACCCCCTGTGGAGACATGCCTTACAGCCACAGAGCAGCTGTGTAATCTTAGAGATAATGAAAGTTGCCAGCCTCAAAATTTTCAGCCTCAGCGGTCTCAGGACCCCCAAAACCCGCCAGTAGAGGCTTTTCCTGTCAACTTGCAAATAACAAGACAACGTCTGCTAGCCTGGTATCCGCTCCCTGCAGCAGAACTTAAAGAATTACGCCAGGCTGTACGTGAGGATGGAATCCATGCTCCATGGACAAAATCTATACTACAAACATTTAATACTAATCTGCTTCCCCAGGATTGGAGGGACATTTGTAGATCTACCCTGCCCAGTCCATTATTTGTACAATGGGAAGCCTTATTTAGAGATGAGTGCCTAATGCAAGCTAAAAGAATTGACACTCATAATCAACAGCTAAGACCTCAACAAGGGCAGGCTCCACCACCTGGATTCATAGATTGGAATTATGACCAGCTTTTTGGTCAGGGTAATTTCTCCACAGGAATTCAGCAAGCTGCAATTCCTGCTGGCTGTATCGAGCAAATTCGCTTATGTGCTCTGCAGGCTTGAGACCGCCTAACACCTTTGTCCACTGGGCCTGGAGAAACTTCTGCATTAACCTTTTTAAAGCAAAAGCCAACTGAGGCTCTCCCAGACTTTATACTAAGAGTGCAAGCAAGTTTAGATAGAAAAATAACAGATCCTGCAGCCAAAGCAATGCTTTTAAACAGCCTTGTCTGGGAAGGAATGACCCCTGAGCACAGACAAGCATGCCAGGGACTAAAAAATGAACATTATGACAAGTGGATTGTGGCCACCCATGATATTGGGACTACCACGTACCAGGCCTCCTCCCTTGCCCAAGCCCGTTCAGCCACAACTCAGTCCAACTCAAAATGCTTTAAATGTGGAGAAACTGGACACTGATTAAAAATTGCCCACAAAATAACTCAGCTGCCACTCGACCCCCTAAAACACTCTGCCCTCGCTGTAAGAAAGGCTTTCACTGGAAAAAATATTGTAAATCTAAAAATGACAAAGATGGTAATCCTTTGCCACCTTTAAACTTCCTCAGGGGCAGCCCTCAGCCCCACTAACAAGAGGGAAGCCATAAACATTGTGGGTAACCAGTATTACAGAAAACGCCCATCCAAAATTAACCATAAAAATAGACAATAAACCTTTCAAATTCCTCCTTGACACTGGGGCTGATAGAACTATCTTAAGGCGATCTGAGGTTCCCCCACACTGGGAATTAATACTAGGACCCCAACTAATAGGAGTAGGCGGGGCCTCCCAAGCATTTATCACTAAAAACCTCTATAAATGGGAGGACCCTGATGGAGAAGTTGGCACGATAAGACCCCTGATTGCAGATATTGCTACAAACCTCATAGGACGAGATATCTTGGAAGACCTCAATGTAGTTCTTACTACTGGGTCTAAAGAAAAATGCCTTAAAATAGACGATCAAATAGGGTCCCTAAAACAACAGGACCCCCAATTCTAAGGGCTACTGTTGATTACCAAACTCCCTGCCTCGATTGGACCAACAGAGAACCAGTCTGGGTGGAACAGTGGCCATTACCCAGGGAGAAATTACTCATTTTACAACAACTTGTGAAAGAACAGCTACAGCTGGGTCACCTTAGGCCCTCCAGGAGCCCATGGAACACCCCAGTCTTTGTAATAAAGAAAAAGACAGGGGCATGGAGACTGTTACAGGACCTCAGAGCCATAAATAAAACCATGAAAATATGGGGATCACCCCAAAGAGGCCTGCCCATGGTCTCTGCCATCCCCCTTAATACTCCCCTGTTAGTCCTAGATATAAAAGACTGCTTTTTCTCCATCCGTTTACACAATAATGATTGACAACATTTTGCCTTCTCAGTTCCAAAAATTAACAATTCTGGTCCAGCTGATCGATATGAATGGTAAGTTCTGCCACAAGGCATGGCAAATAGTCCTATGATATGCCAGGAGGCTGTTGCAAATGCACTAGCACCTCTTTTAAAAAAGGGGCTGCGTGTTTATCACTACATGGATGACCTCTTGGTCTGGCAAGATGAGGATTCCTCTCTAGAAGACCTAAAAGGTGCTATGATAAACACCCTAGAGGCAAAAAGTTTTGTTATAGCAACAAATAAAATACAATCAGTCCCCCATTGCCTTCCTGGGGACTGAAATAAAGCCCACCACTGTTAGGCCCCTCAAACCTGTCCTGGATGTCCCCCATTCACTCACACTTAATTCACTTCAGAGTTTTCTAGGCAATATTAATTGGCTAAGGCCATGGCTTTCTATCCCCACAAGTCAATTACAGCCACTCTTTGATCTCTTAAAGGGAGACAAAAACCCAGCCTCCAGACGGTATCTAAACCCAGATGCAAAAAGGGCTCTCCAAATAGTTAATAATCACTTCCAAAAGGCGTCACTAGCAAGATATAACCCCAAGCTACCTGTCCAACTCTTAATATTTAATTCCTCCCTGACCATGGTAGGAGCAATTCATCAGCCACACAGAGTACAAGAATGGCTTCACATGCCAGTAGGGGGGCGCTCCTCACTTTCTTACAGAAGTGGACACTCTTGCGTCCATGTTCCGACAAGGGAGAGATAGGGTTATACAGATTATAGGAAAAGAACCGGATACTCTCATTATCCCCTTCTCATTATCAGATGTACAATGGCTCTTAAAGCATCACTCCTCTTTTACAATTAGCTTAATAGGCTTCCCAGGACAAATTGATAATCACTGTCCCAAAGATAAATGGGTGTCAGTTATTCCAGCATTTCACTGGCTTCCACCTAGGCTCTTTTGCCATAAACCTATAAAAGAGACTATTACAGCCTTTACAGATGGAGGAAAGAAAGGGGCTGCA
>NW_008342871.1:11516-12954 GCF_000622305.1 Nannospalax galili
ACCTCTTTGATGGACTCTGGAAAGGACCAGATCCATTGTTGACCACAGGGAGAGGATTTGCTTGTGTTTTCCCACAGGACCAACCAAAGCCTATCTGGGTCCCAGCTAGAAATGTCTGACACCTCCCCGCCCACGAAGAAGATGGCTTGCATGACCCTGACAGAGACAAAGAAAAAAAAGAAATGGAGACGACACCCAAAGCCTCCCCAAAGCTCCTTTTCTGTCATTCTCATGGCTGTCTTTACCCTTCTTAACACCAACCCTTCGGACAGCCCCCACTCTCCCTAATACCATGTTCTACCCAGCTAGAAATGTCTGACACCTCCCCGCCCACGAAGAAGATGGCTTGCATGACCCTGACAGAGACAAAGAAAAAAAAGAAATGGAGACGACACCCAAAGCCTCCCCAAAGCTCCTTTTCTGTCATTCTCATGGCTGTCTTTACCCTTCTTAACACCAACCCTTCGGACAGCCCCCACTCTCCCTAATACCATGTTCTAGAGATTTTATTTTTCAAGGAAAAATCAGATCCATGGGACAATCGCTGGAGCATTAAAGTAATAACAAAATTTCACTCAGGTGTATTTTCTAGGTACCCCACAGCTAACTTTCATGTCTCTCAACAGCTTACACCCGCAGCCAAGTATGTGTTAACTTATAATGTTATTGTATAGGAAAGACAGAGGATCAAATAAGACTGACTATGTCCTGGAACAAGTTTAACTTTCTTCCCACCTACCCCAATGTCTAATTTCTTTCTTCTTTTGTGCATCCAGAAATAGATTTCTACTGATAGCAGTACCAGTTACCACCCTTCTCTACCCAGGGGCAGAAAAAGATTTCACTGACTCTCATCTAAGTGGATTCAAACACCTGGCTAACTATTCAGTTTGCATTTTCAGCAGCAAGCCTACTCATTACAAATGCCTCACTAACTACTCTCTCCAGTACAGCACGCATCACCCCCCTTCTTTTCATATAGTGCAAAGGAAAAACCCAAAACTGTGTTAATCTCTCTTTGTCCACCTTTTGTGTACTAGTACATTCCAGGTGTAAGAAACCCTTTCCTCCTACACAGCTATCAGCAGAGAAAGATCTTCTTCCCCCTGCTGGTAGAGATCAAACTTACACTGGATGCTGGAGGCATTGCTATGACAACAACTGCCCAGCACCTGGTGAGAAATCTCCGTCCAAGCTACACCTGATCCTGCTCTGGCTGCGACAAGCTGAACCAAGCAATAACATCCGCGACTGACAGCCTGGAATCTCTCCAACAACAAATAAACTCTCTCGCCAGGGTTGTGCTCCACAACAAAAGAACACTGGACAATAACTGCTGAACATGGAGTGGGTGTGTGGTATTGGGAAAAGAATGCTGTTTCTTTGTAAATGAATCAAATGTTGTTGAACCCGATGTTAACACTCTCAAAAAACTTTA